>NW_020955528.1:333801-350740 GCF_003031625.1 Empidonax traillii
ACATGCACACACAGGCACACATGTGAGCACACACAGGCACACACATGCACACATGTGAGCACACACAGGCACACACACACACCTGCGCAAACACACCCTCCAGAGCTGCTGCACACAAAGTGAAATCCTGAGCAATTGAGTAGCTGAAATGCTCCGTTTCAGTCCAGCCAGGGAACAGCCGGTGTTTGATCAATATTTTCCACAACAGCCACTTCCATGTGATAAATGCACTTATGGGGAAGAGGAACAAATTAACCTTCTGGTGCAGATGGCAGCTACTGCCTGGGAAAAAAGATGGCTCAATTCTGCAGGGAAGCAGGGAGGGGCCATGCCAGGATTCCTGCAAAACTGACCAGATGAGGCAGCATCTGGGAGGCATTAATGAAAACCAGCCCTGGGGGCACCCGCCCACCCATTCAGGAGGAAGACAAAACCAGTCACTGCAAACGTTACCTGTGTGTCTTGGGAGCAGCCAAACCAGGAGATTATATATGGACTTGGGGCAGCTGATAGATGAAGACAACAGAGGAACTGTGCTGCAGCACTGTGCACATGGGAAAATAAAAGTTATCTTGAAAAGTGCTTCTCAACATCAATCCTTCCACTGGTGACAAATCGTCTGGAGTCAGGATAATTCAGCAGCTGGCTGGATCAGAGATTCCATCACAGATTTCTCATCCACTGGTAGCTGAATGCAAATGGCAGCAAGTGGAGTGGTGCAAAGGGTACACTGTGAGAGGTGCCATGCACAGGAGCAGCACAGCCCCAGGAAAACCAGAAGCATGAAGAGTGGAGAGATGGAAAGGCAACTGCCCATGCACAGAGGGGAAAGACAGAACCAGCACATGGTGAAGCCTGTCTTTGGGCTGGCTGTCCATAACCTGCACTTTGGGCCTGGAGAGGGCAAGGCAGACTTCCTAAGCAGAAAAACAAAACAAAGCAAAACAAAACAAACAAACAAAAACAAACAAACAAAAGGGGCGCTAGAGAAAAGGATCAGAATACTCATGGAGATGAAAACATGCATTTCCCTCCCTAACTATGCAACTCTGACCACTCAGGTTATTTTTACTCTTCTCCCAGCTGAAACGTGGGGTGAAAATACACTCTTAACACTGCACTGCAATCCATCTTGAACTTAAATTTGTCTGTATCTGAAAACATCAGCCCCAGCATCAGAGCACAGCAAGCAGGATTCAGTCTTGGAGCCTTGTCCGTGAGCTCTCCATGAGCTCCATTTTCCTTCTGAATCCCATCCTGCTTCTCTGTAAGTGCCAGGCTGCCTGGCTTCATGCTCCCATCACTCTCGTTGTGGTGACGCCACCATGGGACGCTCAGGAGCTGGTCCTGTGCAACAGTCCCCTAGGCTGACTGGGGTTTTCCTATCAGATCTAAGTAGATTTTGCATCCTGGAATAAGCAACAAATGGAGCTGCACACCTGCATCCCATAAATACCTCTCTGCCATTATCAATGAGCAGCCCCAGATGCTCCACAGAAAACCCAGAACTGGTACTGCAAAGCATTGCTGGGAGAGGGTGCAGAGCACCTGCATGGCACAGTATAACTCCAGTCTGCCCTGGGGCTGGGCCAGGACAGCACTTTGCCCCACTCGAATCTGCTCTCCAGGCAGGGAGTCCCAGTCTGTGAGGTCTGAATCCTTCTCTGGTAAAGATAACGGAGGAAAAAAAGGACCACATGTGACCTGGTAAGGTGAGCAGCAAGGCAGAGGGCTCATAAAGTTCTGCTGAAAGAAGATGAAAGCCTGTTCATGTTCTGGTTTCCCACTGGAACAAATACACAGGGAGTGAATTTGCTGAAAATTCATTAATGTTCCACATATTTCCAGGAATTTAATTTATCAACTAGCAACTGCATAAATAGAACAGGCAAAAATGCTGAAAGTAGATTAAACATTGATGTAAGTATATATTGATTTGAACATTCCTGTGCCTTTGCTTGTGACACATCAATAAAATAAAATAATATCTTAATAAAATGTCTTGGTAATTATGTCTTTTCCCTTGGGTAAGTATGCCCTCCAGCAATGTAATTAAAACCAAAATTACATTAACCCTCGAGTGACCATTTGACAAAAAATTAAAGAGTCTACAGATTTCTCAGAGCTCTCACACCCAGCTTGATCATTCTTGGCCACACACCCTGCACATTCCATTTCCATTCTGATGGTGCCATGAACAGAGATTGTCTTCACTCACAGCATGCAAATTCAGAAATCTGGCTCTGGGAGGTCCCAGCTCTTTGAGCCCTGGTGATGGTCCCACGGTGCTCAGCAGTGATGAGTTGGAGACAGGCCGAGGTGCCTCACTGGATCCAGCCTATGGCCTCTGCCACTGCCATGAGACTCTGCCGTGAGGACACCCAGCTCTTTTCTCTTGCCCTGGGCCCAGCGAACTGCCACAAAGCCAGAGCTGCCTGGGTTTGCCTGTCTGTGCCTCTGGCAAGCACATGCCTGGGGTGCAGCAGAAGCCCCCTCTCCACCCAGCACAGGGGCACCTGTCACAGCTCTGACCCAAGAGCAGCTCTTTGGAAACGTCACCAAGAAGCTTTGCCATTTCCAAGAGCGCTTGGAGCAGGCAAGAGCCCGTCATCACCACCTGAGGTAGCGAAACCCCCTGTCATTCCCATTTGGCAGTGAGAAACAGCCACTCTCCTACTGACAGAGACACTGGCAATGTGGCCTTTCAGAAACCACCAGTAAGTAATCTGTTTGCTCCAATCCTGCTGTGTTATGCTGTCAGCTTGTCACCAAAACTCACCACTCACATCACCTATTAGTTGTCCATTTTGTCCTTCCATCCATTCTGTCTTTCTGTAACTGTGTTTTTCTACCACTCCTGTTAGTTAAGAAAGCTCCACTTTGGAATTTGGGAGGTTGAAAAGTCTTCTCTGTCACAGCACATCCCTGTCCTTGGCACCCACTATGTCCCACCATGCTGTGGCATCTCACCAGAGCCACCCTATAGAATATGGTGGCCACAGCCTTGACAGGGCTGCCACTCAAAAACATCTCCCATTCTGCCCAGGAGATCTGCTAAGTCCATCACAAAGGCATCTGCTCTTGTCTCAGCCAGAGCAGGGCATGGTCTCCACCACCTCCAGGACAGAGCAAGACAGACCCCAGCCCAGCTTTCAACCCTTCTGTTTCACTTCTGAGCTGCAGAGAGAGGTGGGGGGTTGCAGGTGAGTCCTGCCTGAGAAACAGGCAACTGCTGGCTGCATGGATGGAGGGAGACCACGGGGACACAGACCAGCTCCAGCAACAGCTTCAGCAGCAGAGGTGTACTGCAGACAGGGACCTGGAGGGTGAATTGTGTGATATCAGAGGCTTCTCCTCCTTTCCTGATGCTGTGATGGTGTTTGTGCCACGTAGATGCATGCCCGTCCCAGATACCGTGTCCAGGATGTCTGTGTGCCTCCATTAGCTGATAGGCCCACAACTTCCAGGACTGAAAGCAGAACCTTTCCCCATCCCCAGCAGATGATCACAGCTCCCGATCTGAGCTGAATCCAGCACAGCAACGCCTTCAGGTCCTGACTGGCATCACACAGCATCCTTAGAGGTGACTGCACTCTGCGCTGTGCTCCTGTGGGTGTTTCATCTGAAGGACTCGCAGATCTTTGTAGCTATTCATTAGCACAGAACTTCCTGGCATGATCAGCTAATGCGAGAAGGGAGGCAGATGAAAAAGTTGTTCCTCAAAACCAGTATCAATCCTGAATTCATAACAAAAAGTTGTGGGGTTTTTTTCCCCCCCTGCTTATTAGGGTTGGAACTAAAACAATCTGGGCAACTACTGTGCTACTTTGCATATCTAATAAGCAGATATTTGTCTAGTCAGATACAGTTACAGGATAAACCTTGAGTCGTACAGCGAAGAGCCTGGAGTCTCTGCTCACTCACCTTTTCACTGAAATCCTTGTAACAGTGTGCCATACCTCATCAGGCAGTCAAACACCAGAGTTAAAGCCCCAGTATGACATTTTACACCTGACTTAACCAGTGCTAGATTATCAGCTGTTGGCCTGAGAGTGTATTTTTTACAACTTGCGTCTCTGAACTTGTATTTAAGGGCCCTGGAAACCTACTGGGACTGTGCAGGCTCCAGACAGAAGCAGTGTAACCTCACAGCTCTCGGTATGCTGGTACAGAACATTAGCTGCAAATGTCCTTCTGAAGATCAAGAACACTTCAAAGCCTCCTAAATTCCTTCCTAAGCTCCAGAGGCTTGGAACATTTGCACAGCTTACGACAACTGACCTTGATTCACGAGGCAGCACTCAGATCCAGACTAAGACTTCTCCTGAAAGTAGTTTAAATGTCTCCCATTCTCTGCCATGAAATAATCAGTGGACTTCATTTGCACAAATTTGCAAAGTTACATTTTCAGTAGTCTGCCTTGTCTGCTTCTTATAGATATCTGTCTTCACAATAAACCTGAGGGAGACTCCCCATTCACTCTGTCTAGGACAGCAGTGGAGACATTCCTTTTGTTCCCAGCACTCTTGGGACCAGGCAGCAACTGGCATTAGTATTTGCAAGTTCAGGAGAAACACTGAAAATAGTTACTGATTTCTGAGGGCTATTGTTAGCTAATCTGTATATTTTCTAGTGAGTAACACGGGCTTTGGAATTTGAGGGTCACTGATGACTCCTTTTGTCAGTGCTTACTCTTGTAATATTAGTAGCAAAATAATTCAAATTCAGATAATGTAAAAGCTTCATGAAAGAGAAAACAATGCCAGTCAAAGATCCAGGGTTATGGACATTTCCCAAGAAGGCAAACATTCAACCTGTGCATGGGACTTTGGAAGGACAGGAATCCCTGGCACACTAAGCTTATGCTCCCTCTTTCTACTATGGACCTCCTGATCTACCGGCATGACAAGAAAAACTCATTTCAATATTTTTAAGCAAATGAACCAGGCATAGTCCAAGCAGGACAATCTAGGAAGTAAACACCTCCCCAGAGCAATAACAGAGACCAGACAGACCATGCATAGCAAGAGGCATAGCGGTATCCACTCCAAAGGAGAAAAACCAGCACAAATAGCAGCGAGTTTCCATGCCCCAGCAGCTCCTGCCAGTGACAAGTTCACAGCAGGCATCGATCAGGCAGAGTCCGCTCAGCGTCAGCAGGGATGGTGCTATATGGGAAATTGATTTCTCCTTTAGCACTCTCTCCTCCCATGGACGCTGCCTCTCTCCATAGTGATGGGATATGCTGATGGTTTAACAAGCTGCTGATGGGATTATGCAGAATCATTTCATTGGGTTCATTCAGGAGCTTTGTGAAATGGCATTTGCTGGAAGCACGAGTCTGCGTGGCCCTAACTGCAAAGGCAATGAGATCGGAGCTCAGAGCCTCGTGGTAAAGAGGAAAAGACACGCAGAGCCTGAACATCTTCAATATTTTAGAGTGGAAAAGTCCAGCTCCTGCAGACAGTGGGAATGCAAGAGCTGCTGGGCTTTCTAGGACAGGAGGGATTTCTGCAGCACACCTAACAGAAACTGAGAGCACCACTGTGATGAGCAGCTCCCACACCACTGGCACTGGAAAGCTGGTCAGCCCAGCTCCATTCAGCACCACTCCCTCTCACAGAGAGGTGTCAGTACCAAGCTACACACCCAGGAAAAGCAAAGGACAGTCCCTTTGTGACCTCCACTACTGTCAGGATCCTAAAAAAAGAGCTCAGGCCCTAGCAAAAGGTGAATAGCTCACCTAACTTCATTAAAAAACCAGCAACATTCATTATTTCAGCCTTCCAGGGCAGGCACAAAGATAGATGAAAGGAATAAAGCAAGCTGGGAACATCAATAAATTACTGCAGCCTCTTATTGGCTGCAATATTCAATAGTTTCAAATGTTTTCTGGTGCCTTTGGCAAGCAGAAGATTTGCAGAAGTGCTGAGCCCTTCGCCCGTGATGTGTCATTGTCATTCACGGCTGCTACGTTGCATATCCTCTCCTTGCCAGGCAGTGCGTGTGACTTGGAGGGGCTGCAGCAGTTAGCTGGGGATTAGCTGGGGATGATGGCTAACAGGGCTGGCTGGTGACAGTGCCACGAGGACAATCCCAGGTGAGCGAAAGCAACAGAGCTGAGTGCAAGGAAAGGGACGTTCTTCAACTACAGACTCACCGATTACCCTAAAAAGTTGGACATCTTCCCAGGTGAAGGACCTGCCTGCCCACACACAAACCTCCCCAGCCTGCCAACAGAAGGACACTGCTCCTCATGAACACTTCCATGTCCCCAAGCAGTGACGTGCCCTGCAGCCACAGCCAGAGCCCCTTGCTCTGTGGCTGTATGGGAAAGCAGAGGCAAAGGCTCAGGTCTTCGTTACTAAGGAGCAGCTGCTAAAAAGTCACAGATCCCATTCCTAGAACTTGACATGCCCAGCTCAGCAGCCCCCAAGCAAGTTCAGGGGTGCCCAGCAGAGGGCAGGGGGGCCACCCTGCAGTTTCAGGGCGCTGGGACAAGAAGCATCCTCCGTCCAATGCAGCATCCCCAGCAGCACCGACCCTTTATCTGGGAAAGAACTCTGCTTCCAACTGTGTGTCCAGAGCCCGTGGAGAGCCCACCTGTGGAGGGGATGGGTTGTGAAGGGTGTGGTCTGGCCCCAGGAGGCACATGGGACAGGTCTGGAGCTATTCACAGGCATCCCCAGAGGAGCCAGTCCAGTTAAAATAGATCCTGGCCAGCCTGCTCCCCATCAGTGCCACATATCTGCACAGAGGATTCTCACAAGTGTAGCGAACTACACCACGCAGCTTTGTCTGCTGTTTAAAGTATTTAATAAACTCTGGAATATGAATCACTATCAAGGACCCTGAACATTAATTTCAGTCACAGTTGGCCACACTGTATCACCCTATAAACACCTCTCCAGTTTCAATTAACATTTCTCTATCTTCTATCTCACTGAATATTATATTTAACTAATTTAAGAGGATTGGCAAAGATAGTTTTCACACTTCACAGGAAAGCATAATGAAATAATTATACCTGTACCTACAAAAAGCATGAGGATATTGCATAAAGAGCTTTAAAGTCATCTGAAGCAAAAACTTCTCCATGAGACCTTCATTCTAGCTTTGTCTACCGAGGCCCCGGTGCAGGTGTGTGCCCCCCCAAGCACCATGTCTGGCACTGGACCCCAGGCTCAAGCAGCCACAGCCAGCTCAGCTGCAGTGTCCCTGCACCTTGTAAAAAATGCCTTTGTAAGGAGCGGGTGTTTCCCACGGCAGACTCAGAGAAAGTCATTATTGTTTGTCCTCATCTATAACCTCATTTGCCAAAAAACAGTATCCCAGCTCTTTCAAAATAATGGAAATTTAAGCCTGTAAAGGACAGAAGACAATCAAATGCTGTCCTTTGTGTAACAACGTTTTCCGTTTTCAAGACTGTCACTTCCCCCCTTCTGATTGTCCCATTTCAGATCAACAACACTCTATTCTTTCAGTCTTTCTTAGGAGTCACATATTTTGAATCACAGCATCCCTCCCGAATTTCTCCAGCACTTCACCAGCTTCTCTGCGTTTTTTCTTAGAAGAAATATGTGTTTTATTATTTTTAGAGATAAATATTTTTATTCCCTGATATCACATGCAGGGGTAACAACTATATCCAGGCCCATACAGGCAACAGTCATGTTAATGTATCCTAAAATAACACTTTGCTTTTTGGCACCATAACACCCACGTCCTTTCCTGCAAAAATGTTGGTTTGCCAGATATCTCATATATCAAAAGCAGAAATATATAAATACATAAGACTGTATTCCTGCTTTTTAGTTCTTTCTGTACAGAATGTGGACTTTTTGCATCAACATCCTGCTGGTGGCCACTTTCTGATCCTAATTGTGCCCCAAGACTGCTCAGACTCTCACCTACATTACTCAGGCCAGCGTTATAAGGTTTATAAGCATGTAGGCTCTGCTCTCATCCCCAACAGGGTTTGGTAGACACCCCCAATTTCCTATATTAAACAAACCAATTTTCCAATAAATTTGCTTGCCTCATGTCCACCTATGCAAAGCAGAAGCAGCAGTATCCCTGTGCCACAGGGCCAACTGCTGTGGAAAACCCCAGGGTGGGAGGGAGACGTGGAGGACACTCCATGCAGCGACAATCCGCTAACAGCACCCATCAACCTCCTTGTGCCATTCCCCACCCAGTCAATTCTGGGCTCCAGCACCCCTGAAACGTGGCCATACTCCAGCTGCAGCAGAACCACCTGGTGCTGGTGAGATGCTGGCCCTGTCTGGATGAGGCTCCAGCCTATGAGAACACCCTCACTCTGAGCAATCACACCAGGACTTTTGCCCCAGCAGGAACCAGACTCGTGAGCACTTCTGCGGAGCTGAAGCACCAAATTAACCCCCAAATTGTTACTGTGTTCATTTTTTCTGTCACCACTAAGTCACATTTCCCCTTGCAAAGATGGCAGTGGGCATACATTACATGCATCACCACTGCAGCTATTTTTACTGCACAGAAATTAGCCAAGCAGGAATTGAATTCCATTAAATTCCATTATTCGTGGAGGGGAAACCCAATGCTCATTTCAGAGAGCAGCAGCCACAAAACCTGCAGAAAGGCTCAGAAAGGCCAGAAAGGGAAACGCTGATGGAGTTGGGTGGGAGGAAGGTGGGATGAAGGTGACAAGCTGCCCCAGCACCCCACCACCTCTTCCCAGAAGAGAGCACCCTATGGGGCTGCATCATTCCTGCTCCCAATGCCACAGCATTTTTTGGACACGTGACTTTGCTGGATTCATGCCGTACTCAGAACTTCCTCCCCCAACAAACTCCTCAAAGCAGTGGAAGTGCTTGCCATGCTTCCAATTTAAAAGCATCATTGTTGAATTGGAGTCCATGGATTTCTACTCTTCACTGCTTGACAGACTTTACTGTTGTCCTTAAAACCAGCTTTGGAGCGCTTGATAATAAGTACTAATTAGATGTGGTCACCTAGGAGACAAGGGGGATTCCCAAAAATCACTGCCAGAAAATGTGGTAATCCACAACTAATTAAGAAAAAAATAAGAGATGAGCCCTGTGTGTTTGCAGTTGTAAATTAACAGCACAGTCACCTGCCTGTGAGTTTCCATGGGGATAAAACACACAGGATAATTATATGGGATTCCTACAGCCCTGCCAATACCTAGGCCCATCACAGGGAAAACAGCTTCCTGACCAGAGGCAAGCTGTAGGTTCAGATCCAGATATGCAAGTGGCAATTCTTTTAGATGAATATGAAGTTAATTCAGTTACATGAACCTACAGGTTTGGTTTCTGTGCACTACTCAAAACACCATTGAAAATGATGAAGAGAAGCTGAGAGAAACTGCTGGAGCTGATGGGGATCATTAAAGGAGAGAAAGATTGCCCCCATTCTACCAGGGACAATTCCATCCTTACACATCTCTGCTGACTGGAAACCAAAGGCCCTGGGGCCAGGCTGGTGCCTGGGTCCTGCACCCAGTGCTGCCGTGTCGCTGTGCCCACAGGGCTCCCACTGGAGCCTGGGATGCTGAACCGCTCCCTCCACAATGGCAGGGGCAAACACCTGCAAGCCTCAGGGAAGATCTATAGCTCAGAGGCCCTGAGAAGCTTGGAGCACATGTGTTAAAGAGACAAAAAAAAATATTTTTCTGGTTAGCTCCAATACTTTATTGAATAAAGTTTAAAATCCTCACCCTGACTCAATCCATCTGTGCAAGAGTCATCATACTTCCTCATTTTTAGTTTGGAGAAGAGGAAAATGCAGGGTGAGCAGATACAGCAGTTGCCTGATTTGAATTTCACTTCTACCCCATAACTCTTTGCAGAGGTTAAGGACAAAATGACAGGGGGGAAAATGTTTCTTGAAATCACCAACTGGAAGTTTAAGAAGATTCATTCCCCAGAGTGTCTCTGCAGATAGCAAGAAAAGAGCAGGGCTTGGCAGCTGCAGCAGCAAGCAGCACAGCCAGCCTGGAAGGACCAAGAGAGTGCAGGGGCACAATCCTGCCACTGGGCTGGAAACACTCCCTTCCAATCTTGATTTTAACATTATGGAGAAAGTTCCATCTCGTTGGCCTAACAAACCAGCAGGAAATGTTATCTAATTGGTAAAAATTAAAAGTTTTGATCTTGGTAAATCTCTGACATGGATGACAAGTGAATTCAGTTCATTTACATTTTCCAGCAACTTGAACTGCAAAACAGTGCTCTGTTCACATGGAAAACAGCTGTCAGCTGGTGCCTGGCAGCACTGGGAGCACTCCTGGAGCAGATCCCCAGCACCTCTGTGTGGGTTCCATAGAGCGGGGAGCAGGTCCCAGTGGGGCTCCACATGGACTGTTTGTAGGGCCAGGGGGTGAGCCCTGGCCTGCTGGTTTGTTAGGTTTCCTCTGCCCTTCCCCAAGCACTGACTATAGAGGCCAACAGTTTAATATTGTCATTTCCTCATTTCCTTTAGACTGCAATGTTCTCATTTTAGCACAGCAACTTATTTTTAATAGAGTTTGGAAAGATTTTTTTTGTATGTCTTCACTTCTACTGCAAGCATGTTTGCTCTCAATTTATTTCTGCTCTTCTTATCTTCTCAACAACTACATCTCTTGTTCCAAGTCCTGCTCATTTTCTGCTCCGTATTGTGATTTTTCTTTAATTTCATCTTGTTCCCACACTTCCCAATCACACATTTCATCACTCCTGCTTCCCCATTGCCAACAATATGCGATTTCTTTATCTTAATTGTATCACCCAGTCATCTGCTTCCAGGATGGCATCTCTTTACCTCACAGTGCAGTCCCCTTAATCATTACTGCTTCTGGCATGTATAATAATAGCTGAGACAAGCTGTTAGCTTTCACCTCCCAGTTACTGGCACAAGTTTGGGTTTTTTATATAAGTCCTAATGACAACACAAACTGAAAACCCTCCAGACACGCTTCACACAGGCTGCATTAAAAATCCACCACTCCATGAGGTCCTCTTCCATGCTCCTAGCTGAGCAGCAGGGAGCTGTGCAGGACTAGCCCTTGAGAAAAGGAAGAATTTCTGAAGGATCAGACCCATGCCCTGAGAAGGAGCCTGTCAGCAGAAGTCTCTGTGTCCCATCTTGGCTGCTTACAGACCCCATTTCTGCTGTCTTGCTTCCCATGTCACTCCCAGGAGTGTCTCTATCCCACAAAGCCTGGGCTCTACCCAGACCCTCACCAGGGCTCTAGCGGTGGGCAGGGGTCTCCACGGGTGCTGTAAATGCAGCCTTCCCCCACAGCAGCTGGGACACTCTTTTTCCTCCAGTCTACCCATCTAAACCTCTCTGATGCCCAATAACCCACCCACAAGTGACAAAGCTCCACGTACTCGGGCTGCACAGGTTCAGAGGGAAGTGACACAACACTGAGCCTCTGCCCGAAAGGCTTTCACAAACCAAGGCGAGAGAAGAGGCAGAACGTGCAAATACTGACAAAAATATACAAGAGGACAGGAGACTCTACATAATCCATTCTAGGCAGCTGTAACTTAAACTGACAGTTGGGAGAGCCTGAGCTACCTGAGCTCCATCCCCTACGCATGGACAGAACGAAGGTGCTTTCACACCTGTCTCTGACAGGGAATAAGAGATCCTCTCCTGCAGGCTCCCACCTCATTGAATGATTTCATTCTCCATAGTCTCACAGCTCTTCCCTACTGCTTTCTTAGACATCATCTTCCACCTTAGCACAACTGCCAGTCCCAGGCACTCTGCTCCAGCCACACCTGCCAGAGATAAGCTTCAGCTTCTGCCTATTCTGTTCCATGTCCATGAAGGGAGTCAGCCATTCCATTCTGTCTGGGGGCACCTTTTCCTCCCTCCCAGGGTCACCACCTCCTAGCAAAGCTTTTTCCTCCATTTATCAACATTCTGTAAGACTTGGTTTCTCATTTACTTTCTCTTTACATTTCTGTTTTCATGTTCTTCCACTCATTTACATTGTCTTCTAAAAGCCTTGCTCCCTAACGATCCACTTCATAATTATTTTCAACTTTGTGAAATCAGCTCTTATTAACTGCCACATGTGTATCCGTATATGAATTTGGATTTTATTGTGTTCGTACACAAGAAACAAGCTGAGTCTCAACCTGCCCTTCAGAGCTACTTGGAACATCTGGTTCAATGACCAGCCCCTCGCTGCCCAAACAGGGGCTAATACAGAACTCCTGGATACAACTCAGAACTGGGAAGCTGCCATGTATGGGTTTGGAAACATCAGGGACATTTTAGCTCTGGTAGCATGGGACTTCCAGCCACACCCCTCCAAACAAAATATCCTACACAAACCTGGTCTTTTCTCCTCTTTCCACAGATTCACATGGAGCTGATCCTCCGCTCCATCACATGTTCTGTTTTCCACAGAAAACACCAGCCACCATCCATCCTGCCATGCGTATCGGGACACCCAGCACCGTGGATCCAAGAGCACTTCTGCTGAAACCAACCTTCCACCACCTTTGCCTTCCAGTCTCTCCCAGAGGACTACCCCAACAGTTTTCAATGTAGCTTTCCAGTTAACTTTCCCTGCCAATCTCAGTAAAAACAAAGAGTTCAAATTGGCTCCACAAATAAGCAATTCTAAATCTTCTTGTGTATTAAGCAAGCTCCTGGCACTGATGCACAGCAATTAAGTAACTTTGTTCAAGTATCTGTCTTAACTCCTTATGGCACAGACAGGAATGCCTCGAGATCTTATCACCCCTGCTCAGAGCCAGGGATTTATAAGCACAGGCAGTGATTCGGATGACAATATTCCAACTGGTGCATGAAATCATACCAAAGCTCTCCCCAGTCCACTCACAAGAGGAAATGCAGCCTTTGGGGTGAAAACTGCTGTTTCAGAGAGAGCAGCTGCCCCTGGCTGCATCTCTTCGGGAACCAAAATTTCCTTTTAATCAAATTGTCATGCCAATGTCTGTCTTTACCATCAGTGTAACTAAGCTTCTCACACATAAAATGCAAATGATCAAAAAGTTTCTCTTCCCTGGGCTCTGTGTGACTCACTCATTGGAGAGGAGTGGTGCTGGTCCATCCCTGTTGCTGGGAGCTTCTGTGGCTTCTCGTGGCAGGACAGTCTTCCTGTGTTCATCTCCTCTCAATGTGCACTGAGCATTGGCACCAACCTCATCTCTCTACACTCCTCTTGTCTCTTACGGAAGGAAGAAAGAAGAAAACAATCGCTCAAGCCCACAAACCCTCACAAATAACTGGTCCCTCCTCCTACAGGGGCTGGGGAAGCACAGGAGGCCAGTGTTGAGGACAGTACGGTCCCCAGTGAAGCCTCCAGCGTGAGCAGGAGCAAGGTGAAGCCCAGGGCTGCTCAGGGGCAGATGCAGGTGCTTGTGACAGGTGCTGCCCTTATCCCACTGTGGGCAGGGTGTGAGGAGGCAGAGCACATCTCCCCTGGTGCTCCTGTGCTTCGATAAAGCTCTCCTAGGCACAACACCTCTATGGGTGCCCTGAGCCTTGGTATCCAGAGAACCCTGGGAATGCTGTCCTGCATGGCTTGGTGGACATCCCTGGAGAGGAAGGAGACAGACACGTGATCCCTCTTTTTCATCCTGGACCTGGCACGAACGCTGCCACACAATATGGACAAAATTGGATCTGCCCAGTGAGAGCTGTTTGTGTCCAGGTGACACCTGGACGGAGGTCAGTGGTGGGAGCTGGCATCTGGAAAAGAAAACACACCAAATACTGGAGCTTTTCCCTGCACCTAGCAACAGCGCTCGGTGCCGAGGGAACCAGCCCTCGGCTCTGCAGAAAGCGTGGGGAGGGACAAGCCCTTGGGCTAATTTACATGGAATGAAAACACTGTCTACATCGATGTCCTGACACTGGGGCAGCCATTTCCTCCAAAAAAAAAAAAAAAAGAGTATTGGTTGTTCTTTCACCCAGGCTTTCCCTGCCCTAGAAACAGCTCTGAACTGCTCTTCAGCATCCACCGTGCTGCTAAATTACTACTGCCAAGCTACTGCTGCCTGCTGGAGCATTCCCTCCACAGGAACACTTCAGTGGAGGGCCCTGCTAGGCCCTGAGAGGCTGTGCCAAGGTGGTGTCCCCACAGGGCTGTGCAGCACGTGTTCATCTCCTGAGCCTCAACAGCCGCTCTGGGCTCTGGCAAACCCCAGCCAGCTGAGTCCCCTGGAGGTCAGGGCAGCATCCAGGCACTGCCACAGCCAGGCAGGCACAGGGTGCTGCCAGCTCCCCACAGGGTGGACATGGGGCAACCAGGTGGGCACAGGGCACTGATAACAGCTCCATGACTGGGTGGATACAAGGACACACCTGCAGGAGGCAGCTGCCTTGCAAATGCCTAAGAGCCACTTGAGCATCTGTTTGGAATCAGTACTGGTGATGCATTAAGAGAAGATAAAAAGCTCCTTACTCTTGCACCCACTGGCAGCAGTTACAGTCCCTGCACCAGGCTCAGTCCTGTGGCACAACTCTCCCACCAGTCCAGCCCCACCAGGAACTCCAGCCTCTCCCTGCTCACAGCTGCTGACAGCTCCTGTGCAGGTCCCCAAGGAACAGGCACTCCTTGTACACCAGCACTTCCCCAGACAGGGATATCAGAGGCTGCAGCCTGGTGCAGCAGGCTGACATCATGTGCCTGATGTTGCCAAACACAGATGAGCTTTTGCTAGAACAATCAATTTTTAAAAATCTCTCTGCCTGTTACCCTCCGAGCATGCAGTAACTATAGTAACGTGCTCTGGGCTCCCCTCTTCAAGGGCACTGCAGCTGTGCAGTGGGATGGGGATGCTCCAGGGCTGGAAGGGCTGATGCCTCCTGGGCTGTGTCCCAGGATGTTCTGTGGGTCACCCTGGAGTGTCCCATTTGCTCTGTCTCAGCAGCACCATCCTGGGGTGCAGGCTGTCACTCTGGGCCCTGGCAGAGGGACTCTGCAGACACTGGGCAGCTTTGGCCCCTCTGATCCTGGAGGAAGTACTCCTGCCCACACTGCCAGGGTCTGCCCTAGCACCTTGGGAACAGAAATCCCTCAGGAGGAGCCACACTGCCCTGATCAGGGGGATCCAGCGTGGTCCTGCAAAGCAGATTTTCTGTGGCACATGTGGCTTTTGGCTACAACTGGAAGAGCCCTGACACTTTGGCAGAGCTCGTGCATCTCAGTTCCCCCCTCAGAGTGGTGCTGACAGGCACGTACTGTGCGAGTGCCCTCCACCCCAAGCAGTGCTGCCTCCAGCACAGGGACACCAGGCACACCACAAGGAATAGTGAAGAGGAAACTAGACTTTGCTGAGCTGAATCAAGGGATCAAGAAATAGGTACCAGGCTCAGAAGTAGGAAAAGACAGAAGAGTGATGTGCATTGCCAGTACTGGGCACCCCAGTCACTGACAGCTGACCTCTGGGCTCCCTCGGCACGCAGAGTGGTGCCGTGTCCAGCACCGGTGCCACAGATCTCTTTCCAGAGCAGGCGCAGAGACACAGCTCTTGATGTGCACTCTCTTCTGGTATCAGCACAGCTCAGGGGTGATCCCATCCTCACCGCATTGCATGCACACAGCCTGGTCCAGAGCACTGCATCCCACCACCTGTAGCAATATGGCATCTTCCAGGCCCCCTTCCCTGTGCAGGGAACACATGCTCTGGTCTAGGTTACCTGGGATGTTAACCTTGTTTCTCTTCCTACCTCCATTTTGCTCAGTAAAAATGCAAATGAAGTGTTGTCATTCTGTTCACTTGTTCTTCAGTGCAAATACCGTGTGTTCCCTCTATACCTGCTGCTTCCAGATTGAAGAGGTGGAGAACAAGGAGGGAGGTGGATTGGCTGAATTGCACCTCATTTGGGCTGCTCCCCAGACAACATGCACTGTGAATTTTTCAAAATAATATAAATCATGTAATATCAATTATTTAATCGCTCTGCTAATCTCAAGGCTTCCAGAAGACCTCTGGCTTTGTAGAAAGCTAAACATGAAGTATCAATACTTGACAGCCTTGCCATCAGAGGATTAACTCCCATAACATATCCCTTTGGAGCTCAAGTGGAGCATGCAGTGCTCCCTGGGGAGGTATTACCTCCACTAGTCAAAGTGCTCTTGGAGATGGGACATCACACCAAGTTCCATCACTGCATTTTATAAATCCTGTCCTATTAGATGCATTAATCTTGCAAACAATTTTGCAGTATAATTCCCATGGTTTTTTTCCTGACATTACTGAAGTCCACATAACCAAGGTATTCAAGGGATTAACACAGCAAGCATATTTGACAGTCACATTTGCAGACAGTTTCTGGAGTGTCCCATGGGATTGGCCTCTCTGCATGTACACACTGGATCAAGGAGGGGCACACTGTCTGCACACAGTGGAAGCTGAGATGGGCAGCCCGTGTCACACCTCAGGGTAACCATGTGGTCTGCCAGCCTCAGTTCATCTCCCCCAGACCCAAAACAGACACTTGCATCCTCCATCTTTGACCTCTCATAACCCCGGGTTTCCCTCCATGACCTTTCCCACGCCCCACCCCACTCCCAGAGGGTACTTTTCCTACAGCTGCTCCCCAGACTGGGAATGCTCTCCCTGCAGCCAGTCCCCAGACTGGGAATGCTCTCCCTGCAGCCAGTCCCCAGACTGGGATGCTGTCCCTGCAGCCAGTCCCCAGACTGGGAATGCTCTCCCTGCAGCCAGTCCTCAGACTGGGATGCTGTCCCTGCAGCCAGTCCCCAGACTGGGAATGCTCTCCCTGCAGCCAGTCCCCAGACTGGGATACTCTCCCTGCAGCCAGTCCCCAGACTGGGAATGCTCTCCCTGCAGCCAGTCCCCAGACTGGGAATGCTCTCCCTGCAGCCAGTCCTCAGACTGGGAATGCTCTCCCTGCAGCCAGTCCTCAGACTGGGATGCTGTCCCTGCAGCCAGTCCTC
>NW_020955528.1:351203-408557 GCF_003031625.1 Empidonax traillii
CAGTCCTCAGACTGGGAATGCTCTCCCTGCAGCCAGTCCTCAGACTGGGAATGCTCTCCCTGCAGCCAGTCCTCAGACTGGGAATGCTCTCCCTGCAGCCAGTCCTCAGACTGGGATGCTGTCCCTGCAGCCATTCCCCAGACTGGGATGCTCTCCCTGCAGCCAGTCCTCAGACTGGGATGCTGTCCCTGCAGCCAGTCCCCAGGCTGGGAATGCTCTCCCTGCAGCCAGTCCCCAGACTGGGATGCTCTCCCTGCAGCCAGTCCCCAGACTGGGATACTCTCCCTGCAGCCAGTCCCCAGGCTGGGAATGCTCTCCCTGCAGCCAGTCCCCAGACTGGGATGCTCTCCCTGCAGCCAGTCCCCAGACTGGGATGCTCTCCCTGCAGCCAGTCCTCAGACTGGAATGCTCTCCAGGCAGTTTGCTGCGGAGGCCACCCGGGCCAGGTGCCTTCCTGGCACAGGGTGAACAGCAACCGGGGGCTGAGGATGTGATGGTTTTCCCTGATAGTTCTGGAAGCACTGGATACAGATGCTGCAGAAAGCTGTGAGCCTGCCAGCACCACGCAGAGGGTTTGGATGCCTCCCACAGGCAGGAGGGGAATGGAGAGTTAATTAAAATGCACTGAGCAAGTGTAAAGTTTCATTATAAGACACAAAGGTAGGCTGGGTTCCTCTTCCAGCAGACACATCTGCATAATCCGGCTGGGCCCTGCAGCTGCGCTCATTTGCTGCTGCAGATACTGTTTTCACTGCTTTTATTGAGTAAACACTATGCAAGGTTGGAGCTGCATAACTAGCCCTTCTGCACACTAATGCCTTTGCTTTCTTTCTGCAAATCTAACAGGAAAGTCCCCGGCAGTAGGTGACCATCCTGCACACAGGCATGCCCATCCTCTGCCACTTCCCTTCCTGCAGAACTGGGAAACCTCAGGAACAAGCACCATGAGGGCAGGAGAGGGATTTCAGCTCCATGGCAGGCTGCAGTTACACCCCACACTCCCAAGCCAAGCTAGCATTGGGTTTGCTGGGCACAGAAGAAGTGAGGCAGGTACCACACTCCTGCACAGGTGATATGTGTGTCCTGGTGGAAAGCACCAATTCCCACAGGGAAATGAACTGCATCTGAGTTCCAGATGAGATGGAGCTGAGAAAACACCTCAGCACACGTAGACCAAGCTCTTCTGCAACCCTGCCAGGCACAGGAGCTGGTGTGCCCCTGAGGGCTGTGGGGCAGCCCTCCAGTGCAGCAGGGCAGGCAGGCACGGGGCTGTTTTACAGCAGGAAGTAAATGCCAGGAGGGAGGATTGAAGGCCACTGGCACAAGCAAGGAGCAACTCAAGTTCTGGAAGCATAAGCAGTGTGAGCCTAGGGCAACACTGAGCCCTGAATGCTGCTGGGGCAGGGAGAAAAAGAGCTGCAGGAGGCAGGACTGTGAATACTGCCCTGGCAGTGGTGGTATTGCAGAAAGGGGGAGGAAGATGGTGCTGACTCATTAATCATGATAAAGAAGAGGCTTAAAGAGAGCCTGGCTTTTAGCATAGTAATTAATGAGCTCTTTAAATTTAGGCTGTAACATTCAAACTACCCCATTAGGCAAAGAGCAGCTCCAAATGTCCTTTCACTGATGTCAGGGAGATGCATGGGGAGCTCTGGAGCACAGAGCATGAGAGGCTTCTCCTGCAGTGCCAGATGTGTGCTGGGCCACTGCTGCAGCATGTCAGTGGCCTGGAAGATGCCAGGAATGCCCCATGCTTTTCCACACTGAGTTGCCAGCCTGCCCTGTCCTTATGCAGAGGCACCTTAATGCAGTGCCAGCTTGCAGGGACCAGGACAAGAGTGTTGGACCGAGGGACAACTGCTGACTCTGCTGCTGGTCCCCAACAGAGCTCGCTGGCAGCTGCATCACCCTGAAGGACGGATGTGAGCCCCTTGTCTGAGGCAGCCTGAAGACATGGATCTAGCACAGGAGATTGAGCATCCCCACGTGCATCCTGCATGTTGCCTGGTGGCATGGCTGAGCCCAGGACACCCTCAAAACCTCAGCTGATGGCCAGGATAGCAGCAGGCTGGAGGGTCAGTGGTCCTACCGTGGCATGTTTCCCCAGGAGAGCATCCACAAAAATATTCCTGGTCACCTGGTTGAAACACAGCCCAGTCTGTGCTGTTCAGAGAGTGAATATACTGTCTTTGTGAACTGCAGATTTGTTGCACATATTTTCCTCAAAGACTGTATGTCTTTTCCTCTTTTTTTTTTTTTTTAATAATGCCAGTCATAAATGTCACGTGTTGAAGCCCAGATCTCATTACTGTGAGCAGAGAAATGTATGCCAGGCAATAAATTCTTTTGTTGGAAATAACCCTGGTGACTAGAGAAATTTATGAATTTATTACTCTTTGTAGGAGCCTTTCCTCCTCTGACTTAAGAAGAGATCTATCATCCTACAGGAGGCCTTGCTGGTTCTCTAGAAACCTTTGTAAGGCTTTATGTCGCATTCCCTGCCTTCCTGTCCTATGAATTCATTCCACATGCATTGCTCATTAAAAACAAGGTGTTCTGAAACCGGGCATCAGCACAGCAGCACCTCTGGCACAGGCCATGCTGGCACCGCTCCCACACAGACCTGGTACCGTGGCTGTGGCAGGAAGACTGAGAACCCCCAAGGCTCTTCCCCAGCACCTGCAATTGCTGCTGTGAATGCCAGGGCTGGCATGGACAGGCTGGGCCCCGAGGGGCTGGGGCTGCACAGCTCCTGGGAACAGCCCTGGAGGGGAAGCTACTGATCCCCTTCTCCTGCCCCAGCATTAGATAATCTGCCAGCTTGGTGGCAAACGGGTGAGCACACCATGGAGGCGGTGAGATGGGGCTGGCAAATGTGGAAGATCAGAGGAGTAAGTGGCATCAGTTTACCTGCAGACAGCACATCAGGGACCCTGCTGCCAGTCGTTGGATGGGTGGGTGATCACCTACAAACAGAGCCACTGCAAAATTACACCTTGTTATCTCAGTGTCAATTATATTTTAATATAGGTCTGGAATACTCTGAATACAAACCTTTTCTGTAAGATTACAAAATGCTCAAGCACTTCTGCAATTTGGATGGCAGGGGATCAATTATTTGGGCATGGGTTTGCATATAATGACCTGCAACAGATTGTAAAGTTTCTCTGTTAGTGAAGCAATTATGAACACTGAATCTAAACTACGGCTGGAGGGGGGTGGAACAGGGCCATCTGGACGCGGAGACACACGGGCAGCTATGAGGGGACTCCTTCAGCCAAATGCCGTAGGTACTGGGGAACGTGTGTGGTCTCCACAGAGCCTGCTGGGGCAGAAAACATGGTGTAAGAGACAATCCAACAGCAAAAATAAACATAAACACAAATAGAAATACAAATGTAAAAATAAGAAAGAGAGAGAAGTGTTGGAAATTTTTTGCCAAGAAAGAAATTCAAACTTCACTTCCATGTGATTACTGTTTATTGCAGAAGACCAGATCACTTCACTCATTTAACGATTCAAAACATGTTATTTTCAAAAATCCGTGAAAGCTTTCACAAACAGTCTCTCATCCAGCCAAAACCCAGCTGGCAAAACTCCTGGGTGTGAGGATAGATACATTTATCACTTCTCAGCAATGAATATTAGGGTTTATTTTGTTGAAAAGAGAAACCACTCATGGTTTTGACCATCTGAAGTGGCAATCACTGCCCTAAAACAACAGAACTCAGCATGACTACCATATAGGACTCCAGAAACCACCTCTGTTAAAGCACATTCCCAGCACCAGGCTTGTCTGTGCCCTTCCTGGGCTGTCTGCCCTGCTGGTTGATCAGTCCCAGACTCTTGTCCTGCTCCCCAGCACCATGCCCGGGGCGTAATGCCACCCACACCCCTCCAATGGCACAAGGACCCGCGGGTCCCTGCTCCTCTGTGACATTTCACCGCCGTCCTGGCACACCCGTGCCCAAGTCCAGCACAGCTGAAGCCTCATCGCGGGCACAGCTCGGCTGCCGGCCGCCCACACCGCTGAGCTGCCCACTCCACACACAGCCACAGAGCTCTGGCCTGCATTTCCTGCCTTTCTCCATCCCTTCATAAAAAATGGATGTGGGATGAAAGGTTTTACACAGCAAACAGAACCAAGATTTAGGGCTACAAATGTCAGATTTCACAACACTCTGCCCATAAAACTGAAAGTCACGTCACCAGTAGCACAAACCCAGGGATGGGACCACAGAGTTCCTAAAAGTAAATGAAAATGACATCTGGAGTTATTTTCTCCTACTCGTAAAAATCAGCCTAGCAGGAATATCAAAGTAATCCATGAGCCTGGTCATTCCTGTAACATGTTGGTATAAATCAAAAACAAACCCGTGGACGAATCGGGTAGAAAATCATCTTCCAGAGACATCCAACTGAGCTCAGCAAAGGAGAAAAGGCTGACACAACATCTTTAAACATTTTTAATTACCCTGTCAAACTGACAATTATGGAGCTAATTATTAGGAAGACAATACCAGATATACTGAATAGCACATCAACAGTGGGTTTATGTAATTATGCAATTTAATGAATTGAAGGCTACAGTAATGGACTATATCTGGTTAATTAGAGACTCCCTTTCTACTAATAATGCCATTTATTTTCAATTCACTGTATTTATTTTTTCTGTAAAACTAGGCACATTTCCACAGATGATGAAGGATTCTTCAGAGCAGCTCAGACACCCCTTCCTTTATGAGTGGGACACAGGTTTTTTCATGGGGCTGATGAACTCCAGCTGCTTCTCTTTAATTTTCAACTTTGCCATATTCCTTAGGGCTTAGTTACATCCCAGGGGTGGGCTCCTGCTGTTGGCACTCAGCCTGCCCAAAGCCCCCCGGTGCCCTGGGAATGGCTCCTTCTTCCCATTCCCTGTCCTGGGAATGGCTCCCCGAGCTCCCGTCCCAAGTCCCCAGTGCAAACCCAGCCCTGGGCCAGGGCGCAGGGGGAGGGATAGGAGGTCCTCAGTGGTGCATGGAGAGGTCAAGGTCACCTGTCTATGGAGCTCTTGAATGACCAGGGCTGGCTGGTGGTGCTGCTACCCTAGCACCAGTCACAGGAAGCCAAATAAATAATTTAAACATTTTCCCTGACAAATAAAATTTTGGAGGGTTTCAAGCCTCCTAATTTCTCATTGTTGAACAAAAATTCTCTGATAAATTATTGATTGTATTTTAAATGTACCCACAGAAGCCATTTTAATTCTTCTTTTCTCTTCTTGGAAATAATTAACCTGTTTAAATTTTTTAATCACTTGAAGATATTCCCCATTAGTTGTTACTTGGCGGGGAAGGGCCCTGCTTGCCATACTGGCTTTGGGCGACTCCAAAGGGAGTAATCAGCTGTGGGAAGCCTCATGGCCACACTCCACTGCTGGGCCAGATCTCACATCCCACCCTCCCACAGTGTTCCCAGGGTGTGATCTGCCTCATCAGCTTGTCCCCAAGGAGAAGAGGTTCTACAGGATAGGACCTGTTCCCAATTTGCAGGTGTCAGCTTGCACCCACGTCTCCCTCCATCATGATCTCTGTCACTAAGATGAAAAAGATGTATTTGGGACTGCAGCTCTTGAGGACAGAAAACAGCTGAAAAACTGCGCTGGCCCCCTCAGTTCTGCAGAGAGGGTTGTTGAGCCACATCTGCTGTCCAGTGTTTCCCTGCAGTTGCACAGCCACGGCAGAGGGGCCCAAAGTGGGAATACAAAGCAGGTCAGCTGACAGGTAAAGCCACCAGTGAAGGAGGTGCTTAGACCATACCCTTTGTACCAGGGCACAGCAACCCACTGAGATGGGTGTGAAAAGGTGAAAAACCTGACAAATGAAAGCACCAAATCCACCGTCTCTCATTTTGCACTTTACTGGCATCAATGGCACAAATATTTGGCATGTGATCCTTGCAGAGTTTAACTGGCTTTGCACACCCAAACATACCAAAGGACTCCCTACCTAAGTGGAAGCTGTTGTTAGGAAGGAAGGAATTCAATATTGTATTTGTAAATTAATAAAAACCTGGCAATTGTGAAAACATCCTGGGCTTTTGTTGGCCTGAAGATTTATTCAGTCCTGCTGGCTTTCCAGCAGAGACAGAAAAGATCATAAACCTGCCAAGAGAAATGCCTCTGCAAAATGTTCCAGCTATAACATTCCTCTTCCTTCTGGCACAGCAGCAAAGGTGCTCCAGAAAGGCCAAGAGCTGATCTTGCAAACTCTGTCCCCTCTGTCCTTGCCAGCAGCTGCTTAGGGGCACTAACGCCTAAAAGACCTGGCTGTTCTGAAGTTGTGATTTGGTTTGGCGGGATCTTTCAAAGCTTCCTTCTTTCTAGGAGTGTATTAGGCCTTGAATTGTGTTATGTGCTCATCAAAATTCCATGAGGAAGTGCTGGGGGTCTGGCCTGTGCATAGCCCCTGTTGTCAGCTCAGGCATCAGCAGCTTCTATCAAGCATTTCCAGCATTCCCCCACCTCCCCCCTGAGCTGCTGAGTGGCTCCTGGTTTCACTTCAGGTTGCACCTTCAGCCTCTTCTCTGAGTTACCCATCGGAGCTGTGTACAAGAGCCCTCTGTGAGCTTAGGTAGAATCAAAGCTTAACTTGTGAAGACACAATACAAAATCAGACCGTGAGAAGGGTCATGGCATCTGTGCCCTGCACTGCTGCCATGCACTCTTGTCTCCATGGGAATGGGGTTCAGGCGCAGAAGCTGCGCCCAGCCACCTCTCGGAGCCCCACCAGCTGCAACTGCAGCTTCCCCAAGAAGAGCCTTTGGTGAGGCAGGGTCAGGGATAAGTGCCCCACATGTCCTGTTCAGAGCAGGACACCCACGACAGGGAGACCAGGCTGACCCATGGCCCTGGGAACTCATGGCAAGAGCCACGGGAAAGGGACCAGCTGAGCGCTGTGAGGCACAGAATCAGCAGCAGAAACAGCTGTCTGGAGTGACAGATGTATTCCTGCTCCTGCTGTTAACCAGGGCAGACGCAGCTCCCTGGCCCTCACTCTCCCAGCGACACTCTGAGGCAGCAGAACATTTTGCTCCTGATGTATGAGTCAAATGCATTAGCTCGAGCCCTCTGGGGAGTCTCTGAGCACTGTACTGAGCTCTGCCACTTCCCCAGGGTCAGCAGCTGATCCAGCTTCTTCCTGACTATCTATCAAGGCAGCAGAATTCACCATGTATTTCTCAGGTTTGTAAAAACTCCAAGCCCCTGAGGCTAGGCAGAGGAGATCTGTGCTCTCTATGAGTCGCATTATCACAGGATGGTCCCAGTCAAGGAGACAGGACCTCTGACAGGAGCTCTGCCCGGCAGACTTGCAGCCCAGATCCCAGTGGACAGCTAGAACCTTTTGCATGGGATGCTTTGCCTTTTTAGGTGAAGGAACAGAATTCCACCTAGGGCCTGGAAAGGGCTGAGCAGCAAGGGCTTCAGACTTTGCCAAATATTTAATAGACAAATGATCCAGAACCAGCACTTCTGAGGTGCAGAAGCATTTCATTTTCACTGGGGAATGCTCAACTAGCTGATTTTATGACATATATGTTTTTTATATATGACCATGAACAAAGCAAATGCTGATCCTCCTGTTCCTTCTGCAGGCCCAGAGGAGGAAGAAGAGTGGCACTGGGGACTTCAGGAAAACAGCCCTGGATCTGAGGAATGGCCCAGAGACTCTGGGGCCAGAGCAGAGAGCACAGTGCTGGCTGCAGGGCTGCTCTGCTGGCAGAGCACAGCCCAGCTTGGCTGCTGCCAGCACCAGCTTCTTTTCTCTGACACCACTCAGCCGTCATCCACGGGGTGGATGCCCTGCAGCACCGATCTGCTCTCACCCCACCGAGGCTGCCCCATCCCACTTCTGCCTGCAGACCATGGGATCAGCTCCTGTCCATCCCAGCACAAAGGTCAAACCCAAGATCTTCTTAATGACCAGTACAGCAGGGCTGCAGGGCAACTGAAGAGTTCTGTTTTCTGGCTTCCAAATGTTTTTGCAGAGCTCCATCTAGGGGGCATGCTGCTGGACCAGGCTGCAGAGCAAGACATGTACCACTAAATAAGTCAGTGGCTCCTTCCCCTGGCCCGAGGCCTCTCGTCACACACTTACAGTGCTAATTAAAAAGGGAGGGAACAGCCCATAAATTTTACAGTTTATTCTAGCTTCAGTTAAGCTGGTTTTAAAAGAGCTGATGAAGGTAAGTCCACCTGTGCAGATCAGTGGTGCATCACAGACAGAGCACTTAATTAAATGTTATTGTAGGAACAGCCCTCATTGGACAAGACTGAGTATTAAAGCATCAATTTTCTGAACGAGACTGGCTGTAATCAGAGTCTCCTGCTATGGGAAAGCAAAAGTAATCCCAACTGCTGCCACCAATGTCCCTTGGAGAGTGGCAGAAGAAAGTACCACAGCCACGGAAGCGCCCACCGCTGCAAAGGACAGAGCGGCTCGAGAAGAGAGAGAAGACCCTGGGGTTCTGCTTCACTTGTGGATGGTTCAGCAAAGGGAGCTGTGTCCCAGACCACTCTGAGAGCTGACCAGACACAGCAGCACCCCCCAGCCCCACTGCGCACGGAGTTGCTGGACACTGTGCTGGTGAAAGTGTCCCGGCTGTGACAGCAAACAGGCTGGATCACTGACAGTCACTCCAGAGGGGTTACAACAGATCTACCCATCCTCCATGTGTTTTTATTTTCGGGTGAATCGTGGTGTCTCATTTTACAGCCTTGGCCCCAAGATGAAAGAATAGCGTTAAACATCACAAATCCTCTAATATTGCTGTGCCTAGAGTTGGAGGCCCTCACATATGCAGATATTACTTCTCTGTTGCTCTGAGGTCTCTTTCTAATTTAATACTTTACCAATATTGCAAAATTCATAACGTGGGCTTCTCCAGAGGAACACAGCTTATCTCCCAGGAAGGGGCTGTCTGTCACTGCTGTGGATTCCCTGCTATTCCACCCTGTCCCCATGTCCAGATGGTGGGGTGATAATGGATGCCAGCACACACCTCTGCCCCTTGGCAAGCCCTCTGTGCCTGGACCAGCCTCAGTAAAGCTGCAGCAAGCATGGGGCAAAGGTTCTGCCTGTGGGTCCTTCCCATCTTCCAATGGTCTCCAAGTTCCCACCCTGAGCCCTGACACATCCCTGATCTAAACACCACGAGTTGGTGGGTAGGGGAGACAGGATGGCAAGGCTGGCAGCTAGATCTGCCCTTTTCTGGTACTGTCAGATCAAATAGCTGCTAATTGACCATTGTGTCTCCTTTTGCTGAGCTATTAGCCATGGCACCATGTCAGCTTCCTGACATTAATTATCCTGAGTTAGCAGGATCTGAAAGCATAAATAAGGGTTTGCCATGATGGCAGGGTAAGCTCAGGACTGCAAGGACTGATGTAGTCACTGTGCCCTGGTATGGTGGGTGCCATCACTGGGCACAAGGCCAGCAAGGTGTCAGGTACCACACAGAGGAGCCAATTCTCCCCCAAACCACTCAGAATTCGGTTGGATTATCGTACTCCAGGGACACTCTTATTCTCAGGCCACTTTCATCAGTTACAATGGTACCAGAGACCACAGCACCACACAACAGTACCAACAGGCCCACAGCTTGCTGACACGAGCCACACTGGCTGGGCTTTGCCCTGGTTTGGAAGTGTTGTCCTACAACCAACACAAATGAAATGCAGCAGAACAGCCTGTGCCAAGCCCATGAGGGTCATTCCTCCAGCTGATCATCACCACAGAGAGAAAAGGATCAGACATAGCAAACCTTGGCACATGTGTCCTTTCCTGGCAGCTCTAAGAGGTTCCCATTAGCCCCCTCGGTTAAAGGAGCTCTGACTGTCCCCTCATCAGCCACCTCTGAGACCAGCAATGCCCAGCAGTCAGCAAAGGAGCTGCTGCAAAGCAAACATGCTCCAGGCATTGCACTGCTGAGAGGGCTGGGACAGCTTTAACACACACTTGTCTGCATTTCACACCTGCATCTGCATTCAGCAAACACTCTGAAAGTGCTCTGAAGGAGCAAGGAGGCTCTGGACCCTCCTTTCCTCATCGCAACACAGCTCTGTACAGACCTCCAGCCCAGCCCTTCTGGCCCCACTGAGGGGTCGAGACACTCACACCGTTGTTGCTCCAGTGCCAAACCAGCCACTCCTAGGAGAGGGGATGCAAGTGGCCCTGATCAGTGCTTCTTGATGCAGAATCCCACAGGCTGGGGGAGAAAGACCAAGCCCCCACAGCTGGAGCAGCACCAACCAGCCCTGACACCCAGATTGGGGAGCAGCTGGGGAGCAGCTTGAGTTTGGGGTGATGAGGGACAGAGCTCTGATGGCAGAACCTGCAGCCAGCAGGAGCCAGATCACCTCCCTCCCTCCAGATGTGACTTACTTGAGACTATGTCATTATACCCTTTTAGAATAATGTATCTGTGCATGATACATGACACTGAAACTCCTGGTCGGGACCATCAGCACCATCTATCTCACTGTGCTCCTTCTCATCTGCCTCAAGCTCGGACTCAGCCTGTGCCTGCCAGCACTGCCAGCCAGCTGAGGGTGCCCTTCACTCTCCCACTTCTCCCTGCTCTCTGTGCTGAGCCACATGGCAGGCACTCAGGGAAGTCACATCCAGGAGGAAATGGAAGCAGTATCCAGCCCACACTTCTCTCTCACCAGTGCCAAGCTCACACATGGCAGAGATCTGGCTGTCACCCAGTCCTTGCTCTTTGCCGGCATCTGCTGTCCCAGGGAGCCTGGGGACACCTCAGCGGACCAAGGACAGACTGGGCTGCCTGCAGCACCCACAGCTCTTCTGCTTCCCTCTGGTGTCCCTGAGCTCTGTTCCAGCAGCTGTCCCAGGCAGCTTGTCTCAAGTAGCTTTACCTAATTCCTGCAGTGCTGAACCCAGGAGCACCAGCCCACAGGGGACAGCTCTGACCGTGGGTGACACAGAGGCAGGGAAGGACAGCCCCTTGCCGTGTAACCTGTCACCTGTCACCCTGACCATGGCTCCATTCCTGGCCTGTTTCCGTGGGCTTCCTTCCTTGTGTGTTTAACCCTGTTCTTGGAAGCAATTAAATTCCTGCTCTGTTGAAATAGCCAGTGGGTTGAGTAATGAGAATATGGAGTGTGGTGGGTATCTGTCCCCCAGGGCAGCTGATACCCACCAGCCAGTGGCCCAATCCATGGCACACAACATCCTCCCTGGCATTTCACCAGTTACCACCTGGGCAGGGTGTGCAGCAGGTTCAACTAGCCAGACTCACCTTTCACTGGAGGGGCACAGCTTTGAGGAAATCCAGACCTTTAGCCAAAGGGAGATGGGTATGACCTCCTGGAATGTAATCGTAACAATCTTGCTATTTTTATTCCCTAGTAGCTAAAGTATTTCAAACAGTGAATGATCCAAGGTCATCAAACTGTGTAAAGAGATTACTGCAGGTATTTCCAGACATCTATCAGAAACCAAGTCACCATGACTGCTGACGACTAGAGGAGAGCACAGGTTCGCAAATAGTAAATTGTCCTGGTTTATACTGCTTCAGAATTTTTGATGACGTTTCCTAATTTTTCATATCCAATTTGATGACCACATTAATTAAAATTAAGGTTGAATAAGAGGTGCCTTTATCCTCTTATCACCCTATCTAGTATGAAGAATGAGTCTAACTTTTGAAAAATAGCATGAAGATAGATAACTGTATAATGCAGGTTCATAAAAACCAGATTCTTAGTCAAGTGTTATTGTTTTTGGGGACTACTTCTGCTCGCCTGGAATATTCAAAAGAGATGTACAAAGATTGTTTAAAAGTTGTAGTTGTTATTGCAGCAGTACATCACTTGTGACTCCATGCAAGGGGCACTATAGAGCCTCCCTGCCACCCCCTGTACAGCAGCAGTGTCACTGGTATGCCCTGAGTGATGGACACGATGTAGGCAATAACACCCTCACTGTTCAGGGGCCCCATGGGGTTTCCCAGGCAGCAGCATCTGTGGTGAGCAGGATGGGGTAGGCACACCCACCGCTGGAGTGAGCTTATGCTCCCAGAGACCTGTCTTTAGAGGCTACACAGCAGCACTAGGCATTGCTGCTAATGGCAAAAGTACAACACAAACTGTTATAGCAAGATTAGATTGGGTTTTTTTGTCATTCTTTTTATTTTGTTTCATTGGGGGAGAAAAAAAATATCAAGCCAGAGCTAACATGATAAAGGTGTGCCCATGAGCAGCCCAGAATGCTGTGAAATCACATAAAAGATCTGATCACAGTCAATATCAGCTGCTGAGATATAATAGCTTTTGTGATTCTCCTAACAGGATTTTAATTTTATGTTTATTATTTGGGGACCAGCGAAGCGCAGGAAATGCCCGCGTGGTGATGCAAGCCCCTTTCCCTCTGTTCTCCAGAAGGCTGGGAAGACTCAAGAGCAAAGCAACCTGACTTTCAGCATTTTCAATTTTTGTTTGTGTTCCCCAGGCTTGGCAGGAGAGAGTGAACTTAATTAAAATCAATGGAGAAATAGAACGGGCTAAATCCCAATATGAATATTCTGGGTGCCAGTACTCCTGGTGCCAGTGACTCCTCCAAGGCTGAAGGAGCCTCCAGTCCCCTATTGTCTCCAACAACAGCAACTCTCGGAGAACAGCAGGCCCACAGTAGGCCCACGGCAGAGGCTGGGCCCTCCCTGCCTCACTTACTCTGCCGGGATGGGAGATGGGAAGCGACCAGGATACACTGCTGCAGTGGGCAGTGCGTGCTGTCCCGGGCACACGATGTGTTCCACAGCACCCGCGGCCACGGAGCCAGCCCCGCTTCGCTGGTCAGCTGAACCCTGTGCAGAGCGGCTGCCACCCCAGCTTGCCAGACCCCAGCTCCCTTTCCAGGGATGAAGGGGATTGCCTCATTCTTTTCTTCAACTGGGAAGCTCGTTTGGCAGTGTGCGTTTTCCACAGCCACACGTGCAGCATCGTCCTACCCTTGCCAGCTATAGCTGGGGCCCTGCTGCAGAGCCAGAACTGGGAACAGGCTTGGGACACAGTTGGCAGCGGCAGGAGAGGGGCTGCTCCTTGTGGGGGGGTTCAGCTTCTGAGACCCACCACAAACCATGAACAGTTCAGGAAATGGGAACAAAAGAAATGGGGAGAGGAGTAGCAGGGTAAGGAGATGCCGAGAGGGAACCAGCCCAGCCCCAGGCCCTGCTTATTCTCAAAGGGGCTGTTTAAGGGCAATCTCGGATTGCTTTTCAGAAGCAAATAACAGCTTTTTAGAGTCAGCTGCCAGCAGGCTTTGATGGACTTTAAAGCTTATCAGAGGTGGATTGCCATTTGTAGTGCGCTGAGCTCTCCAGCCCCCGGTGGGCTAGAGCAGTGCCAGGAATGCCTCCTGGCTGGCCTGCATTGGTGGCCACAGCACTCACCACCCGTGTGCCCACAGGAGATCTGCTGAGGGCACCCAGGTGCTCTTCCCTGGCCAAGAGCAGACACCATCACTGCCCTGCAGCCTCCTCAAGAGCTGCTTTTTCCAAGCCTCTCTGAGTGTTACAAGCACTACATGGAGCCACAAAACAGAGCAACGACCAGCTGGTGCCCCTCAAGTGGGGCAGAGCCCTCGGCTCGGCATGGACCACGAGAAGCCGCGCAGCCACGAGGCAGGCCCAGGCAGACCATCCACTTTGGCAGACTCGGCGCTGTCCTGACCAGCCTCCTCTTCACCCTGGGTACCTGCAACCAGCACCATACCAGGGCTCTGTCCTCTCACCACATTTAGCTGCCACCATAGCCATCATGCAAGAGCCATGGGGCCTTCTCTTTCCACACAGCAAAGGGTTCAGCCTTCATAAAATAAAATCATTATTCCATTGTTTAACACCGCATGCCAATTCCTTCCAGATGAATTAATTTCTTAATGACATTTTTGATGGAGGAAACTGCTAGAGCCCATGTGGGAGTGGTTAATATTAGTACCATTTAATTGTTGAAAGCTTTTCATATCGTAAACCAGGCACACGGTCGAACAATAAACCCGTGGGTAACAGGCCTCCCGGTGCTCATAGCTCCTGCCTCTGACAGCAGCTGCCATGTGCCAGACCAGGATGACTGGTGGCTGAGAGGGCTCCACCACATCCCCAGGCCCAGCAGCCCCGGCCTCGCTCAGTGCAGTCTGGTGACCCCAGAATGACTGCGAGAGGCCATCGTCCCCCCCAGGCTGGACTGCTACCAGCGGCAGGCATGCGGCGCAAGACAGTTCAGCACGTATGTGGGCTGTTCATGATTGCATTTTTCTTCCAGTCAATCTTTCACAGATTTATGCAGGAGAAATGGGAACATTAAATATCCCCTTGCTGTAATTCAGCATGCAGTAAGAGATACAGATTTAAATATTTAGTAGCACTTAACTGGCTAAAAGCCTCACCAACATTTTTAAAAATCACTTCTTAATAAAACTGGATTGAAATATTCCCCACAGTTAGAATTTATGGTTGGCAATCAGTGGTATTGTGATTAATAGGAGTGAATATATATGTTTGGACAACAAATATTAATGAAGAAATAATATGGGAGCCTAACTTCAGGCTGTGCAGATGCTGTTGCTCTGAAGCATTCCTTGAGAAATGCTGGCATGAAACAAACACAAAGGGCCAGAACAACAGTGTTGTTAGACCAAAAAATCTGAGAGGAAAGGACCATGGTCTGGGCACAGAGGCCAGCTCGGAGACGAAAACACTCAATGGGAGTCTCTGCTGGAGGCCACACAGGCATGACTGAACTCGCTCCCTGCCTGCAGATCAGACATCCTGTGTCTGAGCCGAAGCCTGCAAATGCTCCTGCATGACTGATTCCTATCAGGGTGAGCCATTAATTTGCATGTGTTTCCCCATGATTATAAACCTGGAGGCAAAGCCCTCAGTAACTGCTCCTCTCTTCTGTGCAGTGGCAGGAAGACATTTATCTTCAGGTGATGATCTCGATTACTGCCTGGGTGCAGTGCAGGCAGGAGCAGCATGCTGATTTCTCTGCACTTTGCACCCAGCAGGAAGAGTTTGGTTTTTAGCGTCAGCTGTCTTCTGCACCAGAACCTCAAATTAACACATGAGCCAGACCAAGGAATCCCAGAGAGTCCTGGGGATCCATCAGATGGCAGGTCCCCCCCTCAGATAGCAGAGTTCATGTCAATAGGGGCTCTGCCTGCACCCCAGCCTGGACTGAGCAGGGGGAGCCATCGGGCTCCCCAGGATTCACAGGCGGTACCAGAGCCCACAGGCACTGAAGGCAGAACACCATCCCAGGCAACCTGCTTCAGGGAGCCCCTTCACAGCAGGAGCACTTGGAGCAGCTGTCACACCTCCCTGCCCTAGGAGGAGGCTGACACTAGCCCCCACACCAGCAGCACTGCAGAGCCATGCTGTCAGTGAGAGCCACAGCAGCCAAAGGAAACATTTCCAGCATTAAATAAAACAGACGTTTATCCTACAATAGAAGCTCTGGGATCCTGGAACACAATTTGCATAAAAAGACAATTTGGCTATAAACAATTTCAACATTAACTGGTATTTACATATAGAACAACTTACTCAAAATACAATTAAAGGCCTTGATGGATTGTAAAATGTCAATAGATTTAAAAGGTTTCAACAAGTGCTTGGTTTACATCCCTTGGTCAGACGTAAAACTGAAGTCTGTTTACATTTTCTCGGCCAGAGCTCAGAGCACATGGAGCTTCTGGTTCCCTGCATCAGCACACACTGGGATCGATTTGCTGGTTATTCCTCCACACAGGGAATCATCTGTGTTTTCTCTAAGAACAGATTTAAAATAGGAAGGCTATGGCTCACCTCATAGCTCCACTTTCTCAGTACCCTTAAAGGAATCTGCAGGGCTACTGTTTTCCATATTGTCCAGAAAGAGAGACTGGGAGGATGCCATTCATCCTTTAGGAAGACAGAACTATTGCACCAGAAGACAAGACCTGGATCTCACCCCAGGCTGCCTGAAAACAGAAGCATCCTAAATCAGCAGCAGCCTTTGACAGTTTGGGCCAGAACTTCTATCTGTCCAGAGAAAGCATCTGACTCCTCAGCATTCACTAGAAAAAAAAACAAAACCCACCTCTCCCTGCTCCCCACAGTGTCCCTTACTTACGAGCTCTTCCCTTCTCCCCATGGAAAAGCTGAGTACCCAACACAAAGGAGAACAGCTCCAGTATCAGCAGAGTCCTACTCACCCCAAAAGACTGCGGCCCTGCCACAAGAGGTGGGAGATACATGTCCCAACCACATTTGGAGAGGAAGTACAGCACAGCCCAGGCCCCCACAGCCTGGAAGATGCACTACCAGGAGGAGGGTGCAGGCAGGAGCCTCATTGGCACAGCAGACCTGCACAGCTCAGCTCACCAGGCAGGAGTTTTGCAGTACATGGCAGCCAAGTGAGGTGATGGGAACCAGGCTGCACACTCCTGTCTGGTTCAGCTTCACACCCTCAGAGCTTGGCTGTCAGAACCAGCACACGAGTCACCCAGCCAAGACTGTCCCAACTGCCAGGAATGACAGATCCCTGGAAATCGCACCAGACACTTGGTATTTTTAGCCAAAAGTTCTCTTCCTTTGACTGCCACTGAGGTTATCTGAGAGGAAGAGAAGGCTGGAGCTTCAGTTGCTTCCCAAACACATCAGCCTAACACACCATCTACTGCTGAAATAATAAGCAAGAGCGATTGTCCTGTCTGACCATTGTCAGAACATTTTGAAGGCTGCTCATAAATGCATTTCTTTTCTTCAAGGTCAGATTCTTCAAGGACTACAGGCTGAAAAATTCTGCATACATCCTAAAAATACAGAGCTTATTTATAACTGCTTAATATATTTTAAAGGGCAGGCACTCCACATTTTACTTTTTATTGCCACTTCCATCTCTGCCGAGGTGTTTATCCTCTGTTACGCCAAGGCATGTCTCTGCAGCCCTGCTGCTGTGCAGCTGACACGGTCCAACACCAATAGCTCAGCCGAGTGTAGCCCTTGTAATCTGTCAGAGCTCATGGAGGGGATCCACACACTTTCACAAATACCACTGAGCATATAAAGCAAAGCAAAAACCCGTAAGCAATCACTGATCACAGAGCTCAAAGAAAGTAAAGACTGAGAGCTACACTTACAAAACCCACGACATCAGCCTGGGAACATGCTGCAGGAGCAGCTCCAGAAGGGAACAGGCTTTGCTCATGGCAGAGCAATGTCCTTGATGCTGGGAGCCTGTTCCACTCACAGGGAGCCATGCGCCTCTCCACACTCTTTTATGCTTCTTTCCAGGCTGCAGCAACAGCCCAATCCCTCTCCCAGCCTGTAGTATGAGACTGCATGTGAACCCAGCCTTTGCCAGCACGCTGAGAGCCCCCGCACCCTTCTAGGGGGCACAGGCAGCAGGACAAAACTTCAAGTGAGCCCAGTATGATGAGAGCCCCCACACCCTGCTGGGAGGCACCGGCAGTGTGGGCAGGTGACACACACCTCTGGGAGGTGCTGCCCAGAGAGCCTGCGTGGGTCACCCACTCCTCTCCTGCTCCCCACCACTCCTGCTGGGCAGTGGTGCCCCTCAGCTCACAGTCCCTGCCAGCTCCCTGCAGCACCAGCCCCACGTGGGACAGCAGCAGAATAAAGGGATCATTTACTCCATCAGGTTCAACAACACTGTATTAACTGGGCTTGCAGAGGGTTCTCACCCCTCCTTAGCCTGCTCCTCAACACCATGAGCACCTGGCAGGGCCTTCCTGCAGTGACTCTTCAAGTGGATTGTCCTTCCCCAGGCCATGGCAGAGTCCTTTGTCTGTGCTGCTGCTACTGCCCAGCAAGTTGCAAGTGTAATTTACTATAATGCAGCATACTGATGCTCTCTTTTCCATTTGTCTGCATTAAATAATTATTTAAGCTATATTAGGTATTTTTCAAGTAAACTGTCAGCATATGAAGTTTCCTTATTGTAGCTGGAGATTTAGAGCAGCAATTTGTATGAATCCTGGCCCTTCCATGGAAAGGGCTTTCTGCAGGCTGAAATTATGTCATGACCATGTTTTATGAGATACTAGAACTTAACCTCAAAATTTGGGGGAGAAGGGAGAAACGTGTGAGGGGAAACAGGCTCTCCAAGGTGCCTGGCACAGCAAGAGGCTCCCAGATGTGCTTCTACAGGAAATTCAGAGGCAGAAGCTGATGGTGGGCCAGCAGAAGACAAACCAGCACGACTGCCACCCCATGTCACACGTACCCACTGTAGCTTTGCAGGGCTCCTCTGCTCCTCCCTCCTGTGCAGGAGAGGGACTATCCCTGGCTCGGGGACCCCAGCCCCCTCCATGCCCCATCCCTCCTGGGATGTCAGAGACCTCTATGAATGTGCTGCAGCAGTCAACACAAAGCTCACTGAAAGCCGAGTGCTTCCTCCATGGATCCTGCCTGCAGCCCCCCGCAGGGCAAGAGGGGGATCCTAGGTCCCCAGTCCCCTGGGCAGGGCTGTCTCCAGCCCCATGCAGGGCAGCAGGGGCATGCCTACCCTGAGGGCCCAAGTGCCCCTAGGGTTCCACATCCCTGGAGGGTGCTCCAGCACTTCTGACGGGAGCTGCAATGGGAAGGAAGCTGTGGGGAACGGCTGCAACTCCTACCCTCCAAGAGAACTCCTGAAGCCCTAGCACTGCTGGCGAGGAACCCTGGGCTGGGAGAAGTGTTATAACAGCTCTTCTTCCTCATCTCCGGCTTTGGTATTTCTCTCTCCCAGCCCAACTCAGACAATTTCCACAGCAGGAACTCTGTGTGCTAGAATATCATCCTTTAGTTTCCCAGAAGTCTCAGGCTTCTCCTTTCCTTTCCCTCCTCCCAATCTCTCTGCTCTGCCAAGATGCAGGCGCTTTCCTCCATGTCTTATCCAAGCTGGACATCCACATGGGGAAACTGAGGCAATGACATTCAGAAAAGCTGTCAGCTCTTGGCAAGCTGCAGATTAGAGGGAGGTAACAGCTCTCGCACGAGCAGCAACTGCAGCAACCCCAACCACACTCCAGCCATCACTATAACTACAGCCCATGTCAGCCTCTCACAGTAGGCCTTGCCATGCATTCATATAAAAGGTTTCAGTTTGCTGATTGCATTCTGTTCTCCTTGAACTCCTGTCAGGATGCTGTGGCAGAGCTGTGGCTCGTTCCTGGCAGCCTCCTTCACCAGATGGCTGCCTTGGCAATTCCCCTCAGCTGAAGGGGCTCTTGGCACAGACTGCTCCAGACAGGCCCAGGTGCCGACATGGTGCTCCTTCCCACCCCAGCTGAAGGTGGTCTGTATGGAGGGAGCTGTGGAGCCCCAGACAATGCCTCAGCCCTCTGACAAGACCTGGCAGGGCCATGCATAAATCATCAGCAGGTGGCTATTTGGGATCAAAGGTGATTTTGCAGAGCTCAGAAAAGGGGGCTCCTGTGGGTGAAGACATGGGGTGCCAGCCATGCCACCGCTCCATAGTGGGAAGGGAAGGGGGCAGGGGTGCCCAAGCAGCAGAAGTCATGGTGCTCTGGGTGCACCCCAAGCCTGGCATCAGCTGTGGGACAGGGTCTGTGTTTGGGTCTCTGGGAGGTGCCAGGTGCCTTTTTGCCATGGCAGACCCTGCACAGGTGAGGGCTGCTGGCTGGCATTGTGCTCACTGTGTTTCACCTGGTTGCTGCCTAAGCAGTGTCCCCAAGAGTCAGGTATCATCCCACCAACAGCTTCAGCCTGTGTAAATATAGAAACTACAAAGACCAAGGGACAAGTCACTAGTGACACACAGAGCACATGACACAGACGCCAGCATCTTGGACTGGGTCTGCATTATGGGATGGTCAGTACAGAGATGGAAACCTACCCAGTTTTCAATTCCTGCAAGAAAGCACATTTTTTCATTTATAGATTCTTGACACTTAACCTACTCAATGCTTTTTATTTGCATTGATCACATTTTATAGTATGATTAAATTTGTATGGAAGAGAACCAATTAGTTTTGTTTTACACTTATTGAATCCACTTTATGGTCAGACAATTTAACTCTCAAGTAGTTAGTTTGATTTACCCAGCAGCATAAAGCTGGGTATCTGTACTCTCAGATAATCAGTTTTAAAAGAATTATCTTTATTGTTATTTTTCCTGCTTGGGAGAAACCATTAAACCTGGAGACAGGTATGAAGAAGAAGCCAACACTCTCTGCAAACTGAAACTGCCTGGAGATTTCAAAACTCAATCTGCCTTTTGGCATCCTGCCAAAGCCTCTGCCAAGAGGCACCACTGTGTTCTGGACAGGGACGGTTTCCTGGCAGAGAGTGAGTGCTAGCACAGTGATCCTGTCCTGAGGAACAAGAACCAAGCTGTTTTAGGAAGGTCACTTTACTCCCTGTCAGGGAACTGTACGTAGGCACAGGACCTAAGGGGAGCAGAGAGCGCCCAAGCTGCTGCCCCAGGGAGCAGCTGGAAATGCTGAGCCAACAGGATGTACCCATGGAAAACTATCAATGGGAGAGCTAGAGGAAGGGCTCAGGAAAGCAAGCAGCCTGGGCACCCTGTCAAGCCTTGCAAGGAAGGAGACCTGTAGATAGATGCCCCTTCCCCCTCAGCCTCCGCATGGGGTCTGCCTGTCCGTTTGGTCTGCAGTCTGTCCTGAGGACAGGACCTGTCCTGCTGCTGTGGTAGGCAGTGGAGGGGGTGGTCCTGATCAGAAGTGTGTAATGGGGGCAAGCCTTGCTGTGCCTTGCACACAGCTCACAGGGCACTGTTCTTGCCATTGTTGTGTCACTACAGAGATGTGTGTCAGGATGGGGAACAGGCCATGGCTGATGGCTGCTCTTCAGAAGTGGCCTGCCCCGAGACCGTCCCCTCTCTCTGTCACTTGGGCAGGGCACACAGTTTGGAAGAAACAATTGCCAGTGCAGGTGATATGTTCCTCCATGCTGGAACAGATCTCTTCCAGCTCAGCACAGAGATGGATCTCTGGGAGGTCTTCCTCCTGTATTCCTTAAGCTGGGCTCAGCAACCTGCTCATGGTTAGCAGAGACCATCAGAGGAGAGGTTTATTACTTGTAGAGTGACACGGCCATTGACACAAGGACAGATGGGCCAGGAAGGACAAGGAATCTACCTGGCACATGGGCAGCTCTGAAGCGCAACCTTATTTGTATTTGGCAGCTACAAGCAAAAAGAATTTGTTACCAGTTAGTAAATGAGATGTAGTTAATAAATCGGCACATGTGAGCAGGCTGCCAGTTGTTCTCATGCAATGCAATAAATGAAGAGACGAAAGCTGATTATTTCATGAGAAGGAGCTGTTTTGTTGAAGGATGAGGTGCATGAGAGGTGTTGCTTTTTGGCAGGCAGTAGCCATGTCTGATGATCATTCATTTCACGGATCTTTACATGGCAGTCAGGATGCTGTCAAGTCTGCTGAACTGTGCAGAGGAGCCCCTTTCTGACAGCTCCATCACCACCAGACCCTCCCACCTCCTCGGCACCTCAGTCACAGGAAGCTCCTGTCACTGATGCAAGACCAAATATGGCAAGGACAGAAGGAGCCACATCAGGTTACCCTGTACAGCAGCTAGATAGGAAAACCTAGTATGTTAGAAAGGCAAACTGTCCCAGGAAAAAGGAAGTCTGGAAATCCTGGGAGCGAATCCATTATCAGGCCTCTCCTTTGCCCCTTATTGATCCTGTAACATAAAATTCAAAAGTAGCACCTTTTACCAGACATAACAGTAGTTGTTCTCTAAAATATTAAGCCTAAATACGATACTGAGAGTATATCAGCAACAGACTTAAGAACTGGGGAACAGAAGTGTAGTTTGGAGGACTGCATTCAACAAACAGAAGCATCCCAGCACTCCTCTGAAGTGGATACAACTTTGCCTTAGATACAACTTTGCCTTAGAGGACACAATTGCACCTCTCCCTTGCGAGGATCCCCTTGAAAAGCTTCACATGTGCAGATTCCACAACTGCCATTTGGCCAAGCCATGAAGCACTGTGAAAGTCAAAGCTTGTGCTGGGAGCAGCACACCATCTGTTCAGGCCTGAAAGACAGGAAACCACTCTCACAACTACAATCTAATCATGATCAGCTGGCTGGCAGCTGACAAGCATACACGGCTGTCTATTGAAGAGCGAAAATGCTTATCAGCTGAGCGCTGCAAGAGAGAAATGAAGTGTCTGATGCACTGAGGGAGAAGCACAGGAGCAGGCAGCTAAAATAAGGCTAACAAAAGAGGCAAGTGGTGTGGCCCAGTGAGAACTTGGGAGCACCTACACAAGGTCCCTCCACTTGCACCCATAACACCTCTGGTTAAATTCACACTCACTTTCAAACAGTACGGAAAATGTCAGGCCAGGAAGCAGTCAAACACATTCACAGGAACAAAACTAAAGCCTCCAGCAGAGACAGGAACCAAGTGCTATGTGTGAATCCCAGAGCCAGGAACTAAAACACGCATTGGATAGAAAAGCCTCATCTCTGGGAAAGCATGGAAGATGTTCTGTGGAAAGGACAATGACAGCAGATCCCTGAAGAGGCTAAAGTCTGCTCTACTGAACTTCAGGATAGTAGTAGTATATTTTACTGAATTTTAATTATTAAACTGTTCATACTTCAACCCCATCAGCGCGCTTGTAGCAAACATGGGTAGAGCCCTTCTCAAATCTTGGTTCACGAAGCCTAGCCATGACTGACTTCAACCCAAAGAAAAAAATCACCTCCTTCTGATTCTCCTCTCTATCTCATTGAGGTGAGGGAGTGAGCAAGTAGCTGTGTGGGACTGAGTTGTTGGCTGGGACTGAGCCCTGACAGAACCTCCTGTTCAAATACATTTGCTGTGTTTATTTCCTGTTCAAACCTTGTTATCCCAGGAACATCTGAACACCCACAGCCATTAGTGATGTAGATGCTCCAGATGTACTAGGGAACTGACCCCAGGACAGTTCTCTGTGCTAAGATTTAACTCTATAAAGACTTTGTCACTTCATTATTTGGCTAAATAGTGAATGCCGAGGAATGACGTTTTTCTGCTAATTACGGTGACATCCCTCTTGGAGTCACAGAATCACAGAATGACTGAGGTTAGAAAAGACCTCTAAGACATCTTGTCCAACCATTCCCCCTGCACTGCCCAGACCTCCACTAACCCCTGTCCCCAAATGCCACATCCACATGTTTTAAATCGCTCCAACGATGGTAACTGCACCACTGCCCTGGGCAATTTGTGTCAGGGTTGAACAACACTTTCCATGAAGAAATTTTTCCTAATTTCCTAAATCCCATCTAAACCCCCTCCGTGAAACTTGAGGCCGCATCCTCTTTTCCTGTCCCTTGTTCCCTGGGAGCTTCCTCTTTTCCTGTCCCTTGACACCCACGTGGTTCCACCCTTCCATCAGAGAGTTGGAGAGAGCAAGAAGGTCCCCCCTGACCTCCTTTTCTCCAGGCTGAGCACCCCCAGCTCCCTCAGCTGCTCCTCATCAGACTTGTGCTCCAGATCCTTTCTCAGCTCCATTCTCTTCTCTGGACCTGGCCTGCTGCAGAACTGTCCTCTTTCAACACCTTGTGGAAAGCCCCACCTAAATAACATCAAATTTAATTCTGGGCAAACTGGAAGATAAAAAAGGTGAAAAACTTAACAGAGATATATTTGCTGTAATGGTGTGACAGCTATTCCTTGAGCAGCACAAAGCTGAGCCTGTGCTCAGCTCTGCACAGGAAATGGTAATAAGAGTTTGCCAGTCATGGTTGTTTCCTTATTGATGACAATGGGGATCTGTAATAGATATAGATTGTCCTGAAACTTCTCTTCCATTTGTCATTTCAAGCTTCCAGTTTGAATCAAAGGATTTGCTCAAAAGGTGTTTCGAGGATTTTGCTGCATTTCTGTTCTGTATGTAAGAAGCTTTAGTTGTTTCTGAAACAGCCTTGTTTCAGCCAACTTCAGCACTCAGGGAACTGCAGAAGCAGAGGCACCATAAAACACCTGGTGCTGGATCACACCTACAACCTCCCACCAGCAAACATGAATCTCCTGTGCTGTTCTTGGCCACGACACAGTCAACACAGACAGTACTTAAGGAAACAGAAAGCATTTTGCATTTGAGTAAGATGAAGGGCTAACTCCAGAATCACAGCACACCCTCATGGATCACAGCAAAAGGGAGAGAGTATCAGAGAGGACAGGCAGGAAAAATGCCTTTATCTGCAGCCCAGCCCCACAGCCCATTAGAGCCACTGCTCCAGCAGACTGGGTGTGCTGAGGAGAGGGTCTGACACTCCAGACAAGCTGACTGCTCTGTCACTTGTTAATGGACACAGCTCCATAAGCTGGGTGTAGCTGGGCACAGGCCAGGCTGGTTGCAGGGACAGGGATGTGGACAGTGCCTGTACCATGCAGGGAGCAGGACTCTGGTCCGGGGGCTGGGGGAAGGGCCAGTTTCTGGCCCCCATTTCCTGCAGGCATATGGGAAGTTGAGCCCAAGCCAGAAGTGTCTGCAGAGACAGTGGTGGTGATACAACAGCCCTATTTTCTTGTCAGATGGAGGGAACAGAAAGCACCTCCCCAAAAACAGAGGCACTTTCTTCAAGAGCTGTAGCTCTAAAACCACTTCTCTGTGGATGAAGCAATCCAGGATGTGCATCTCTAATGGTGAATGGCTGCAGCAGGAGCAGTTCAAAGCCCTGACCCAGAAGAGGCTCCTGCAAGCATGATGCTCTCAGAAGAGGCAGAGCACAGTCCGGGAGGCAGTGCAGCCCCCCACCCTCGGGAGAGCCTCCTTCAGGGCAGGGAGGCTGCACTTCACTGAAGAAACTGAACTCAAGAAGTTTTCAGGCTACTATAATACATTCAGTTTTGCTTTTTGACGTTTGCTTTTCTTTTTTTTCCATCTTTGGTCTTTCATTTCTTTCTGGAACAATAACCAGAGTGGATAAGCAAGCTTTAATCTGCTTCCAGGGAAAGGTGGAATGCTGATTGCTTGCTCTGCCTCTTTTGGACAAGCGTTTTTATCCTGTATTGCTATAGGGAAAGGTCTTGGCTCTTCAGGCACCAGCTTTTGTCTTCTTGTGAGCTGAAGGGTTTTTCCCAAAGTGAGTACTGAAATGCTTCAATGATCTTTAAAAGAGAGTTCTGCAGATTTTGTGAGATTTCAGGCTGCAGTAAAAGAAAAGTCTAACAAGCTGAATGTCATTTTTTTTAAGGAGATAAGAAAAAGGCTACTGGAGCTGTCAGAGTTTAAGCTTCAACCTTTATGTTTACAAAGCAAAAAGGGCAATTAGATGTGGAAAAATAAATTTTTCCAGGACTCTGCCAGTGGTTGTGGTTTGTACTCAGACTGCTGAATGACAGCTAGTTTAGTGCTGTAGGCAGGGACTCAGTATACAGCTGCCCTGACATTTCTTTGATGCTAAGTAGTGTACCCTAATAAAGATGTTCTTTGAAGTCATTCCCTCTTGCCTGGCAGGCAGGCACTACAGAGCATTCCCAGTGCAGCAGGACTGGGGCCGCGTGCATGCTCCATGCCTCCTGCACCTGGCATTCTGCTTCCCTCCCCACTTCAGACCTCCTGCACACCTCTGTTCACTGAACCTGAGGAAGAAACTGATGGAATAAACCCAAGATAATAGCTGAGAGGTAAGTTCTGTGTTTTCACCTCCTGGCTATTTCACAAAGCCTGTTTTCACCAAGGTGTTGATGACAGAAAACCTCATGGTCTTGTGAGCACAGGGACCACGAACAAGCACAGCCCATAATGTGGCAAGGACAGCTGCCCAAACTCACAGCCTTCTCACATCCTTGAGCCTTCTCCCACAAAGCTTCTCCCAGGGACAGGCACTGGCACAGCCTGCGAGGTGGTTCCTCAACCCCTCAGGAAGGGTCAGACCATGGCCCTACAGCTCAGTACTGCCTGGGTGTGAAATGTTCCTTGCATGCTTAGCAAAGTAATGTTGTTCCCCCTCCCATTTATCTCCCAGAGCATCAGTGACACAACCACGAGCATGGCTTTTGGCACATCTCCACACAGAGACTGATGCCTGGGCATGCAGCACTGGGAGGGAGCCGCCAGAGCGACAGCAGCACACAGCTGCCAGTGGACAGAAGACCACTGGAACTATGCCTGGAACTGGAGCAGAGCATCCCAAAGGCTCCTGCTCTGCAGAGAGCTGCAGTCCTACACATGAGGACCAGCCCAAAGCCTAGCAAGAAAAGGAAGAGATGACCAGAGCAAACTGGGAATGGAGCAGGGTGGGCAGTGAACCTTGAGAGGCTCCAAATTTCCTGTTCATTTAGGACCAGATTCTTCTTCCTTCTCTTTGTGCTTCTGCACTCACATGGCAGTCAGTGGTGGTGTGATACAGACCTGGTGTTCTCCCTCTGAAGCTGTTCCCTCACGTGGCCATTGGCTCAATACTCCAAACCTCCCCTCCACTGCATCTCCTGGCTTGCCTACTACTTTAGCTCATTAAAGACTGGGTGTGATTAACACACAATCCCAGTTACTGCATCAGATTCACAGTGTTTGTGAAGAGGTCTCCAAAAGCGACCAACGTCATGTCATCGCCTCCCTCCATGAGCATGGGAAGAGGAGTGCCTTCTGCTTACTGAGCCAGATCATTAGGAACAGTGCAGGAATATATGTCTGGGAGACAAAATTCCAAGTGAATTAACTTGTTGAACAAGCATGGGAAATCCTGCTCTCACTATTTACCCAAATAAATGCACAGACAGACTAGTTTCTATATGCTAATAAATACTGGGTAAGTTTCACATCTCCCTGATCCAGGGCAGGAGCACACTGAGGCTGCAATGTTCAGGCTAAGAGTAAAAGAGCAACTTGTTAATGAATGGATGATAGTACTTTGCCTCCTTTGCTGTTTAAAAAGTAAGAATCAGAAGTTATTCTAAGAATAATACAGGAACTGCTGAATTGTTTCTGCAGCATTTCTTATTGCAGTGAACTGTACGTGCACAGAGGTCCTCAGAGTTCCTAGGAGTTCCTTCAGCCTTTTCTGGCTAGTCACACTGGTCTCCAGGAAACGCCTGCACTCAAGGGTTTCACATACTGCAGATCTGCACAAGAACGACTGCATGTCAGTGACACCCAAGTGTGGAACGCACACGTGCCCTTAGCAGCTGCCACAGCCAGATAAAAGAGACAAATGAGCTGCAGCTGCTATTCTTATGTAGGGCCCTCTAACAGCACAACGTGTTTTTCTGTACAGCTGACTGCACCAGGCAATAATCCTCATTCTCCCTTGCCCAAACAGCCACAGTGCAAACACAAACCACCCTTGGACACATGCCAAATGCAGGGTTTCCTGGAGCCCCAAGGCAAGAGTTCATATGCTTGTCTAGACAACAGGCATGGGAGCAGCAGTGGGACTGCTGTCCAGCAAGACACTGAGTCTGCTACACCCCATCCCCTGCCCTGTGCCCCCCAGCCCTCAGGTACCCTCTCTGAGTGTCTGCAGCAGGACAGTCACTCAGTGCATCACTGTGCTGAGAACCAGCCCTCACACTGTCCAGAGGAGTTTGGAGGAAACACAGAAGGAGTAACAGGCACCAACACAACACAAAGACTTTTTGCCCCTGGAATTTCCAGCTAAGATTGCTCAGGGATCTTCTACACAGATCACCAGTTTCCTTATAGTTTGCTCCTGCAGGCACAGGTCTGGCACTCAGCCACTGTCACTGGCAGCACAAATCAAGGCCAGACCTCAGCAGGCCCCACTCCACGGCCGGGGCTGTGACTGTGTCATTCACACTCCACAGCCTGTCCTGCCTGCAGTGGCATCCCTGGAGGTCACATCGCACCCCTCATCATTCCCTCCTGTGGACCCAAACTGGAAAACTGAACTCTTGGTGTTGTTGTTGTCCAAAACAAATCTTACAAATAGTGAAAACTTAATTAATTATAATACTTAGCACTGCTATGCTGCCTTTACATTTTCAAAGCACTGGGTAAATTAATCTATTGTACCTAGCAATTATATAGTTCTTTATATTTTCCAGATCCTGTGCAAACATTAGCTAACTATTCTACTTAATTATTTCCATGTTTTATATTCCAGAGCACTGCAACTGGCAGCACAAGGAAGAGGCCTTAGAAGGGATAGTCCCAAGCACTCTCAGCTTTTAGGTGCCTGTCACCTCTTGGGGAGATGTCTCCAGAAGGTGCCAGCAGTCCTGGACAGTGCTGCTGCCACAGGGTGCCCAGTAAAGTAAACGAGCCACCCCAAAAGCCAAACTACAGAAATAAGAAGAATTTTCCACCAGAAAGGTCCTAAAGGAACTCAGGGTTTTGGAAGTGCTCCTTGAGGGGGATTACTGGAACACAGAGATTTATTTGTGTGGCAATAATTGAGAAGTTCATTTTATTCCAATAAAGTTCTTTCCACCACAATCAATTCATATGCCATCCCAAATAGTAGAGGTCAGCAGATCATGGCAAGCACCTCAGCAGGCGCTGTTGACAATGTTAAAATGCAATAAACAGAGAGCTGTGGCTCAGCATGAGGGGTGCACATTAATCTTTGTTTGTAGAGAGTTTGATTGGCAGACTCAGTTCTTTTAGGATCTTTCTGAGGAAAAGATATTTCTGGCATGCATGGCCTTCCCAATGGCAGCATTCCCACCACCCTATGCCACTTCACCCCTGGATTCTTCTCACACTGGCTGCACATGCTGTACAAACTTGAAAGGAGAAGAGGAACAAGCAACAGGATGGCTCCAAGCAGCAACACTGCGCAATGCCACTCTGAAATGCCAGCACAGAGGAGCCACATGTTTGAGAGAGAGGAGCCTGTGTTGGAGGAGAGAGTCAGTATCCAAAGCAGGACAAGACCAAAGGGGGAAGATGGATATCTAGTGCTTCTCTGTGATTGCTCAGTTGGGAGCAGGGAGATTTTCAAGATCAGTCACAGCCCCTTGGTAAGATCAAATCAGACAAGGAGGCAAGCAAAGGGCTCTTTCCCAAGGTCTCCTGAGCCTTTAATTGCAGCCAGATACAATCAGCACAAGATTCGAAGGGTTTGGCACATCCTCTGCCGCAGCTGCAGCACCAGCACTAGCAGCAGCTGTGACATGCCACAGCAGCAGATGAGTACCTGGTCCCAGGGACAAAGGCCAGACAGCTGGTCTACAGCACCTGTCAAGGACCAATGCTCACAGTGACCTGATTCCAGCATCACTGTGCATCTGAATCTGCCATACCACCCCCAGCCTGCACCACCATCCTACAACCTTCCCAGTCCTCCAGCCCCACTTCTGGTTCAGGCAGCAAGCCCATGGTCAAACCCATGCTCAGCAGCTGCTCCCTGCCCTCTGCTCTTGGGGCTTCCCCTCTGGCCATGCCAGGTGGAAAGGAAAGACAGGCTGAGCACCTGGATGAGAGATAAGCAGCCCATGGTGCTACGCCTGCTCTTGGGGGAGCCAGGGGCAAACCATAACTTCCATCAGCCTATAAGGAAAAGAACCAATTATCTGGCAATTGTAGGAGGTCCATTTCAGTGGGAGGCTCATGACCTAACCAGCCCTTGTAGTCATAGGGAATAAAATATATGCTGACACCAGTACACAGAGGTTCCCATTGGAAGCAACTTTCACTGCAGTCCCATGAATCTTTTCAGAAGCAGCTTGAGAAGATTCATTCTGTGTATCAGTCTTCCTGGGGAGCAGAGCTGACGATGGTCCTACATAACGTTTACACCAATTCACGTGCACAGTCAGTGGCTGTCTAAAAGTCCTGGCCCTAATCAGTGCATTAAATACAAACATATGACAAATAAATGTGAAAGAGCTTCTCCGGGGGTAGTGAAATCCTCTACTTCGGCCACTGATGGCTCCTCAGGCTTCTGCTATAGCAGCACACTCTCCCCTTGGCTCCAAGAGGGAGTACGGAAAGCTGTAACTCTTTTGTTTGTTCAGATGGCACATTTTTTATGAGCTGAATACTTTACTTTAGGTTTTGATGATGTTTTTGTGACTTTATGTTTGTCTTGTAATCACAGCACTACTCTGGAGTGGAAGCAGAGCCCATAGCAGCTGCTTCCTTAGTCAGCTGGAGGGGAAGCAGCTGCACCACTGCAGCCCCCCAGAACAACCCTGGCTGGCCACTGCTGGGGTACCACAGCCGCCTGGGCGCCTGGCTCTCTACCACAACAGCTCTCCTCTGGCAGCTGGCCAGCCTGGGCAGGTGGACCCACACTCTGCCACTCTGACGCCATGAGGACGTAGAAACTCTAAGCTGAGCAGAAGCTCACTGAGCAGGTGACTCAGAGCTCCCTGGCAGTCAGGATTCCTTGAGCAGTATTTCTAATGCCATGCCAGTTACCACCCATGTTCCCTGGGGGTGGCACATAAGCAAGGATGGAAAAACCTTAAATCCCACATCTTCTGCAAAAAGCATCTGATGCATCCTTACCAGAAATCCAGGTGGGCATCGTGTGCTCCTGTGCTGCTGGGAGCGCTCTCTCCACGTGCAGGAAAATCTGTCTAGAAGCAGCATGCTTTTGCTGCAGATTTTCAGCTCTTATGTGTCTTTTTGTGTCTTCAGGATTCTCACGGCATTTTTAAACTGATAGCAAACCACCTTAAAACTTCCCCTTTCATCATCACACAGAGAAAACCTGACTAGCCATCCCCTGTTCACCCTCTACGCACAGACACCACTGGTTACCATGGCTGTGGAAGTCCCCCATTTAATCAATGAAGCAAGCAAGTACCTAGTTTGTGCTGCCAGAAGGATGTGGCATTTGAGTGAGAACACAGGATTCCCCTTCCTTACCTTGGTGCGTGCTTTACTGGTGGCTCACAGGTCCTCCCTGCACTCAGGGCCCCTGGGGCCGTGATGCAGGATGCTCCAGAGGCAGGCAGCTCCTGAGCATGTCGTGAGCTTGACTCAGGGGACACTGCCATCATTCGTCAGCAGGTTTGTAGGAGTGAAGGATCATCCTAGATTAAAATCTTGTGAATAAATTCCTGTGAAGAAAGGGGATAGAAAGGAAAACATCTTACAAAACAGATCCTGGCTGCCTCCATCTTCCACACCTCCATGCGGCTGAAGTGCAGCTCCTGATCACCAGCTGTGCCCAGATCATGTGGGCATCAGCTCTGAGCTGTGAGCCTCTGTGTCATCTTCTGTAACACCACACTGAAGGCAGGAGAGTCCAGAAAGGGTGTCCAGGCTAGACTGAGTCTAAATCCAGCGTTAAGATCCTTCTATATGTTGTTATCTACAGCAGCTGAATCACAGATGGTGCTTCATTAAGCTTGAAATTTATCAGCCATTGTTGGTGCTTCACACAATAACAAAATAATATTTTAAAGAAAACATTCATCAGAAGGAAGCAAGCCCAATGGCTGCTGGCCCTGCCATCCCCCACTGAAGCCTGGCAGCCAGCTTGCTGCCAGCTCTGACAGGCAGGCAGAGAGGGGAAAACCCCACATGGCTCTTTTTATTATGAAAGCCCTATATGAAGCTGCAACATATCTGTCACCTTCTAGCATATTGTTTACCAGTTCTCCTCAACATTCCCCAAACAATATTTTCTAGAGACTGTAATTCAATACCACGAACCCCAGAGCTGCAGTATCAGCCCAGAGAGCAGCATGATGAATGTATCATGTCCCTTCAGGGCTTGGGCTTGGGAACTAGTTTGTGCTGTTCCAGCTGTTAATTATCCCTCTGCTTTTTGCTATTCTCATCCCAGCTGTGCCTCTGTATTTATCACATGGGTCTACATACACTAAAAACATTCTGACTCTTGAAAGTATAAGGAGCAATTTATTCCTTTTGTGCATCACAAGGCAGCTCAGGGGACCAAATAGCAAGACCTGATCAATAAGGCCCTCACTAGATTAGAGGTACTGGGGCCCAGACCTCATAGTGCTTGTTTAGAAGAAATGCAAGAGAATGTACTGTGAATGTTAAGCACAGACACAAATACATTATCCACTGCTCTCCCTTCCCCAGCTTGCATCCCAGAGACATCCTCACATTAATCACTGCTGAAGAGACCATCCAGAGCCAGGCCAGGCCAGCCCAGGCTGCTGACTGGGAAGAGCTGTTCCTGCTCTCCCAGCCATGGCACACTGGCTCCACAGGTAAGCAGTGCACAGGATGATGCCCAGGCAGCAACCGCACTTTGCTGGGGAACACCATGCCAGTCTTCACCTGCTCAGCCCCAGCACCCACTCAACACCCACCAGTGCCCACAGCACCTCCATCCCCAGCGCCAGTCCCTCCCTCGATCACGCAGGCTCCCGCCCAGAGCTGGGCTGGCAGCCTCCCACTCTCCTGCTCTCTCAGCTGCTTGTTACTCTGGTCTCACCCAGGGAGCCGTGGCCATTCCCCAGGACACTCCTGCTCACTCTGCAGTCCCATCATAACTCATTCATGCTCCCAAACCTTTTGTTAGTGTAGAGTATAAATGTTGAAGGCTGCACACATGCACTTTCATAGCATGCAGTCCAGAGGACCAACCAGCAATACTAACAGGTAACTTACAGGTGCAAACACCAATCCTTCATATATCTCTGGTGAGAGTGTCTTAGACACACTCGTCCGCTCTGTAAGGCATCCTCCCTTTCTCACTGCTCCAGTACTGCTGCAGGGCTTTCTCACACCTGCACTGAAGTCTTGTTCTTTGCTTATGACAGCTTGGATTTCTTGTGAAACCTGCAGCCTACCAAAATAGCCGCAATGTACCCGACTCAGGATCCCTGCCAGGACTGCTGTCCTGCTTTCCACCAGTGACCAGGAGGCTTCCTCCCACTGAGGCACAAGGACAGGGCCAGGTCCTGATGCCCTCAGCATTTAGAAACATCACCCTTGCAGCACCTCAAGAAAGTAAAGCAAATACTATTATTCACCACTTTGGTTCTAAGGACCTTATACAGGTAATTAAGACAGGTAATTAAGACCCATGCTGCCACTTCTTGAGCTGAGAATTGCTGATATTGAATGAAATTTTCCAAATATTTTTAATATAAATTTGAGGTCTTATTCCTAATATGACATTTATCTTCTATTAGCAGGAAAACAAATAGAAAACCCTGAAAATCATCGCCTATATTATAAATTACTTTATTGTTGGTTTTATTACCTTCCCCATTAAGCTGTCACCTCTTCCCATTTTTGTGATGATCAGCTAGTGAAATCTGTCATCTTTTCCACGTGATTTATACAGGACCCTAGTGATAACTCTATATTCACCAGGACTATAATTATCAGCTATATTATTGAGGCTGCTCAGTTGCCCTAGGGAATAATGTGCCAGAAAGGTTAAAATATTGACAAGCAATAAAGTATGTATTATAGTTACACCAGTGCCAGGATAGATAACTGACTGTGAGCAAGGAACTGAGCTACAGCTTTGCATTTGTCCAGCAAAGACAAAAATGCCATGGTCACACTGTGCACTTCCTTCCAGGGTTGCAGCAGGCTAGGCTCATCATCTGGAGGGGACCCCAACAAAGGGTGTGCCCCATCCCATCCATACAGACCCCAACAAAGGGCATGTCCCATCCTGTTCATGTATGCTCACCACTTAAACCCTTGCCCTCAGCAAGCTTCTTTACAATTCATAATTGAACAGGATGTGGTAGCTGAAGTAGGGGAGGTTTTTCCACGGTTCTTCTGTATTTCTTCCCACACCCCCTAAAAAGTTTGTCTTCATAAGAATGGCACAAGGAGAGAGAGCAAAGAACTGGCATCTCTGAAATGAAACATTGATTTCTTCTGGGACTGGAGCAGCAGGTGCATGCCTTATTGGTAAAATAGTATATAGGTATAATCTGAAGGACGTTGCTGAGATAAATTGCCCCTTGGTTCAGGCACTAACAAAACAAAGCACTGAATAACTTGGCACTACATCTGAAACAAGACTATAAAACTAACCTTGGTCATTCCTCCAGATCTACTATTGTTACATCAAGAAGAGTAGACGAGGGATTGAGGAGCTCATAAATAATTTCTCATGGAAAGCACGTACAACAGCCAGACAAAATCTCTCTCTAAGAAAATGTGGAAAAGTGTTAGATTTAACCTACTTCAAAATGTCATTTTTTGCAGGAAAAAAAAAAGCCAATCCACATCTCTTTCTTGATGCTTAAAGGATGTATCTGTACTGCAGCAGCATGTTAAGCACTAGGCCCTAGACCTTGCTTTGGCAGACGAGGGAATTTGCTGTAGCAAACCCTGCCACTTCCCCCCAGTACAATCATGTTGGAAATAGATGGTCACCTATGGATAACCATGACTGAAAAAGAGCTGTAAGACATTTAATTAACTACATTGGTTAACTTCCTTCTGCTAAAGAAGTGCCAAGGACTATACAAACCATATTTATCTCAGGTCATCTACATCTTACTGTTTTTGTCCAGGGAAGCATAACTAATGTAGAGGACTGAAGTCCTGCAGACAAGGGTCAGAGCTCTAGCCCAGCCAGCCTGAGACATATCCCTGGAATATGGGCTTGTGCCATCCTTTCACTGGCTCTTTGAATGAGTCACAGACACTGGAGAATGCCTCCAAATACTACTAGAATTAATTCTACGAAATATCCTTTCTCTATTAACCACAAGTACACAGGTGAGAGCATATGGCTTTCTTTTACTCAGAACCTTTAAGCCCGGTGCTGTAGATGCAGCCCTGTGCTCATGAGCAAGTCTTCCAATGCAAGATATGCAAGACACTCCCCTGGGGCAATAAGCAGATTCAAGAGCCCTATAGCCATTACAAATTATGCCAAGAATTAGCTGTAGTGAGTGTATGAGGCACTCCAGCTCCCCTCTGCATGCTCTCTGGAGTCCCACAGGACTTAATGTAGTTCCAGAGGAGAAGCTCCTTGGGTACCCACAACCTCATCTGCCTCCAGGCTTAACATTTACTCTAGAGTTGGGCAACCTATTTCTGCAGCACACTGCTCTGGTCTTCAGATGACTAGAATTCTGCGAGGACCGTCACGGAGCTTGCCTTCCTGACTGCTTCCCATGCTTTTCCTCCTCTGTCCAAGCAGTCCTACTTGTATCACCCCCAATGCCAGCTCCAGCACAAGCACAACAAAGCCCTCAGAGCATGCCATCTGTTCCCCATGCAAGTGGGTTCCCACAAAGAGGCATCACTCTAGTCAGTGCTCCCCTCACACAGGAAAGTAGGCTGACCCCCCAGAAAGGTTCCTTTTCTCTGGAAACTTGTTGGTAACTTCCCCAGTGACCCCCACACCATATGCTGCAGGAGGTATAAGAGCATGGCTAGATAACAAAGAGTTTCCTCAGATGAGAGCCTTGCGGGACTGATTTGGAATGTCTGGCTCAGCCTGGCCACAGCTTGTGCTGCCCAACACCCTGTGACAGAATGAGCAAGACACGAGCAGCACAAGGTGAAACAGAAGCTCATTTTGTCCACAGGTACTTTGAGCAGTGTAACACAAACACATGGGGAACAGATGACATAAACGGAGGTGAATTAAAACCCACATCTCAGGAGGGCAATGTCTGTGCATGCAGCATCTGCTCAGCATGCAGCTTCAAAGCAGCAGGAATTTTAAGTGCTACCATTTACAAAAGGTTCATCTTCACCTTTTGTTTGACTGTAAATCTCTGAAGCTCATCTTGTTAAGGAAAGGTGTGAGACAGCAGAAATACTGTACCTCTTCCACACCTCCCCAAGTGTGTTCTCCTCTGATGCATTACAGATCATCTCCAGGAGAAATACATCTGCATTACAAAGCATGAATACACTTTTCAAGAACAGATGTATGTCCACTACATGCCTGACAGCAGGAGACAGGCTCCTTCATTTGCTGTCACCTGCTCCCACCATCAGCTGAGCCTGTTCAGGGCAGCAAGCCCAGGAGGTGTTTCCTAGGTGTGCTATGGGGAACAAGAGTACTGGGTGTGCTGTTTGGTAGGAGCTTTCCTGTGCTTGTCTTTGCCCCATTATTAAAATGTGCAGTTAAAGCCACGAAGTGAGAGGGGCTGGTATCAGTCTGGAGTAGGCCCAGGAAGATGGTCCGTATATCCTCCCTCCTACCAGAAGCATTGAAGGCTGAACTCCCTCCTCATTTGGAAGAAACTCTTCATATTTAATGACAGAGAATTAGGGAATACAGACTTTTAGAGGAAAGCACGCTTAAATAACACACCAATCCTTGCACAATGCATACAAATGCCTACTTTGGCTCTCTGAACACTATTATCTAGCATTATAATACTTTGTAGAGCACCAGAAGACTGTGTCTACAGGACTATTACCTCTAACTCCTGATAAAACCTCTCATGAAGTATTTTCCTCCCAGTGTACCTTGCAGATGTTTTCCTTTTTAATTTGTCAGACACAAGCAGCTGCACCTCTGAAAATAACATTATCCTGTAACACTCCGCTTACTGCCATATCTCCTTTCTCAGCTAGTACTGTTTATGTTTATCCTTGTTTATCAGAGGGGCAAACTGCAGCCCAGGCCCATTGTTTAGGTTAATAGGACAAATATGTTCAAATAAAAATCAACTTTATACTACTGAAAGCTCTGTAGCTATGAAAAGATGGGAAACATGAAGTGTTCTTATAGCCCAAGGGCCCCTGGCATGGGACTAAGACAGCAGGAAACTGGAGAGCATCCAAGAGCACTGATGGTACAAAGCTGTTTCCCTGTTCAGCTTCTGCAACAGAACCTGCAGCTGGGACATACCTGATCACATGCAGTTCACAAGCCTCTGTCTCACTGGGTTGCAGCTGCTGGGAACATACAAATCACTCAGCATCTTCAGAGGAACCCAATACTGCAGGGCTGGGAAATTCCTCCTACCAGTTGTTGTCCATTTGTGCTATAGTCAGCACAGCCCCAGGAATCAATATAGCTTGTAGGCTATGACAGCTCTTACCTCTGCCAGCACAGCTGGGCTGCAGTTGGGCTACACAGACAAGATTTCCATCCCAGTGGGCTGTGTATCCAGTACAGATTCTTTCAGCAAGAAAGAGAAGGGCATCTCAAGGGCTCAGCCCTGCCTAGCTCTGAGCTCTGACTGCCTCCTTTTCCTGACAGCACACAAATCCCTGCTGCAAGCTTCAGAGGGTCAGAGTAAGGCCCTCTGCAAACCTCTTCAACCTGCAGCTCCAGTGCTCTGGCCCTGCTCACTCACTCTCCTCTCCCAGTCTCAGACTCGTCCCTGCTAGTATCTACTCCCATATCCTTCGCCAGTTCTGCTCCTGTTCTCTTGCCCTGTGGTGAGCAATATTTAGGAAATATTGCTCCATGCAAAGGCTACTTTCATAAGGTCTGTCTTGATCAAGAGTCTTTTTAATACTGGAGATGTCTTTGTCACGGCTGTGAGGTTATGAACATTTGGGGTATCTGCAAATGTACTTTAAATCCCAGTGTTCAGTCATATTTATGTTTCATTCTTCCTTTTCACAGCTTTCTTACTATGGTGTTCATCTTGTTAAACTGCCATGGATACATGTGCCATGTCAGGAGTATATTCTTAGTCAAAAGGCCCCGATCTATTTTTTCCTGCCTGGGTAGGACTGTGGTGTTTTCAAAAAACTGTTTCCTTTAGGCCACCTTACCCTTTTAGGAGCAATCCTCTGTGGCCCAAGAGAGGCCAGTGTCCTCATCCCCTTCTCTCAGCCAGTGCACCAAACTGGTGTATCTGGTCTTTTAAAATAAAGCCAGAAGCCCCATAAAACCCTTCCTGCTATTGCTGTCTCCAGCCAAGCCCTCCTGACAACTGAACACCAGAGCCTCAGATCCCTTCAAAGGCAGCTGCTCAGCTGCACAGGCCACACAGCCCCATGCTTCTCACTCTTCCTCAGCAGCTGCTGTGCCCCCACTAGACCCCAGCATCCCCCTAGTCCCCTCCCCACATCTGGGATGCTGTCCATGAACTTCTGCCTTCACCAGGCACAAGTGCCTATATTAGATGACTCAGAACAGAGGGAGGAGACAGGCAGGCACACAGAAAGCTAATAAACCCCACTCAGCAAGGTTTGTTATTTACTTTGGGAACATGAAGTTCAGGAGAGAGTATCTCATGCCTCCTCCTAATAGCAATTTTGAGAATCCATGCGGGATCAGTTTAATGCTTTAGAAAAGGTTAATGTTGTTAGGGATTTACAGCTATATTTGAAATGGTTTAAACTATCATTTTTATTTCCTTGAGTAAAATGGAATATCAGTGAATTGTGCAAAGTTAGATGGTCAGTTTGAGTCTGCAAGAGGTCATTAAAAGCTCAGGTGGTTTTACATACTACTTGATTCTGTCAGGCAGGTGGGGAGCAGGGAGCTGCCATCAGCTCTGGATTAGCTGCTGTGAGTTGCTTCAACCATGTCCTGAAAGGGCCTTCCTGCACTCTCAGAGCAATGAGGCTGAGCACAGCCAGCATGCACAGGAGTGCAGCCACTCCTGGCCCTCCCACAGTCCAACCAGCCTCTCCCATCCACAGCAAGGAGGGAAGAAGGCAGAAGCTGACCCTGATGTTCCAGTAGCCATCCCTGATATCCAGTAGCCATCCCCACATGGGGAGCATGGCATGCTCAGCAGCAGCCTCCTACAAGCCCCACCTCCAGGGCTGGTGCATGGCCAAGCATCCCAGCCAGCTGCTACCCACTGCCTAGTACCACCACCCCCATCTGCTATCCCTTGGCATTTGCCTCCTGGAGCTGTACCCTCCAAGGAGAACCAATTTCCACTCTTGTTCTCCATTTCAGGCCCAGTCAATGTCCCATGTGCCTGTGCAAGCACAGGAGTCCTCAGCACCTCCACTGCTCTTCCCACTGTTTAACCTGCCTTCAAGGGGCCTCCTCTCCCTGCCCAACACCCACCCACCCATGAAGAGAGATGGTGCTGTCATCTCTCTTCCTGGAAAAATGTTTGCAAGAGCCCTGACATCCTGCCACTCTCCTCCACCAAATCCCCAGGAAGTGGCAGTTTTCGTTTTCCCTGAGGACATGCACCTCTGCAGAGCCTGGCCCTGGCCATGGGGCCAGTTCCCCCCCCACCACCTCCTGCCCTCACAGCGGCTGCACTCATGTCAAGGGGCTGAGAGGGAGCAAAGCGCTTCATGCACTGCTTCTTGCACACAACCAACAAGAAAGCATTTGTTTTAAAAACTTGACACTGGCCACATGTTACCCCAAGAGCCGGCAACTCTATCCGTGAAGGAAGTTTAGGGCATTGATGTCTTCAGCTGCTTATTTCAGAGGTCATCTGCAAGCCTGCAATTAAAGGCATTTGTGCAAAATGCTGTGACAATGTCAACTGTAATTGCATCAGTCATGCCACACAACAAGACAAATGTGACTGGAGATGGCATGCCAACCTCAGAAATTACTTAAGACTGAAAAGCAAGTGGAGGAAACAGCAAGTGTTCAAAAACAATTTCCCTACAGTAGGAATAATAACAGCTCTCGTTATCTACACACAGTTCTCCAGAGTGATGGTGCACAAAGTTGCCAGAGTCCCTTCCCTTCCCCATGGGAAACCATCAGACTGAAATAAAACACAGAGCAAAGGTGTCCCATGTTCTTAAAGGAGGTGGAAATTGTAGGATTCATCTACCCTGGACCCAAAAGCACCCCTGTTGCAATCTCCAGTCTTGACAGACCGCAGACCCTTGCCTCTCTAGGAACTCCAGTTCTGCTAAGGTATATAATGAGGCACTGTGTCCTGCCGAGCCTATCTGTAAGAGACAACACAGTGACTTGTCCCTGTTTCCTTCAGTGAGCTGTAGACATACTTTCAATACAGCCTTGTGACAACAGCATCCTTACTGCACCTGAGACTGGCAAGTCTGTGTTAAAGTGGCCTCACAATGCCCCCCTGGCGGGGGGCAGGTTTCCACAACAGCAGGCTGTTAACCTTGTACCCGAGCTGCCTAGGCCAAGCAGAAGGTATGGGAGGGATTCTTCCTCCTAAAATTAAATAAACCTTATATGAAAAATGCCATGTTCAGTGACTTGAGCTGTCAATTGCAGGAGAAAGTGATATTGATTTCTACAGAAACTTTATTTGAGTAACCTATTAAATGAAACTTATTTGACACCAGATGACTCCTGCAATTTAATTCCTGAGTGAAGTGATGTCTCCAAGGCCTCGTGATCTTCTTTATCTTGAATGATGAAAGGCATTTTCCTTACAGCCAATTTCTGATGGATTCCGTGGTCTTTGCAAACAAAGTCTTCCAAATAATCCAGAACATACCTTTACTGGCAAACTGTAGCTGATACAGATAGCCCAGCTCATACCAGCCCTTAGGAGCAAAGCTAAAGGTGCAATGAGCCCGAGAAGAATGGCCAACATCTGCAGCTTCCACCTGAACAAAGGCGCTGAGGAAAGCCCCAGGATCCAGGAGCTCACCCGCAGGTGCTGCAGTCCTGCTCCAGCCAACGCTTGCACCAGGGCAGTCCAGCCCAATGCTGTGGTGTGCTCAGAACCCAAAACCTTCCCCTGCCCCACTTCCTCTGGCACATTTCTATTCCCAGGTGCCTCAAGGCAAAACCAGAGCTGCGGATGCATTTGTTTTTCAGTCCAGCACCCTCTGCACTGCGCCTTGAAGGCTCATTAGCTGTCTGTGAACACGAAGATGTCTGCCATGCTTCAGAGACCACTCACTTCTGCTCACCAAAGCTTTTCCACGGTTTGTTCCTTTAAAAGAAGCCAATTTATTTTTTTATTTGAAACCTACAAGAAACAATTTAATAGTAAAACTGTCAGATTCCATCTCTTTCATCAAAATGGCTTAGTCATGTCTGGAGTGTCAGCACTAACAACTCTGGTCCTTTGGTGCTCAGAGCCCTGAGAGCTCCTGCTGTGGCACCAGATCAGCTGTGCAGCGCCCTGAACTCTGCTGCACACCCTGCAAGTGTCACTGTACTGAGAGTCCCAGCACTCCTTCTCACTTGGAAGCCCTTCCCAAAGGCCCTGCATGGGCAGAGACACGCATTTACCTTGTCACTCCGATCTCTCTGTTCGCTGGTCCTGCTGGCAGTGCCTGGCAGTGCAGGATCCTTTCCTGGCAGTTCAGCTCTGATGGCATCAGAATCTGCACCGATCTGAAGCAGAATGAGAATTCCCTGGTAGAGGACAGGGCATGTGCTCTCTCAGAGGGGAGCAACCACTTTAATCACCCTGTCAGTTCAAAGCAGCAGCTCCTACCACAGGCCAGCAATTTGCCACTGAACCAATTCCTGCCAAAGGTGTTGGGGTGCTGCTGGAGCCTGTTTCAGTCCATATACAGCTGATGGGCTGCCACAGGGATCTCTCACAGCTGTGCACTGATAGCTAGCGGAGTATATCCTTAAAGACAAGTTTCCCTCATCTACTGTGTTTGTCTTCTGTTCCCGTGCCTTTCCAAGTGACAAGCCTTTTTTTAAAAAGAAAGCACACAAAGCAGGGTTTAATTTATAAAACACTACTTTCTTTCCAAAATTTCAGCAAAGCTGAAACTTTATTTGAAAATTAACATCAGCTGCATTTACTCTACAAGTAATTAATTCCTTTCATGTCAAGTGCTACCTTGGGAAAGAGAACAAGTCATAAACATATTCACCTGTCATTAAAAAGAGGCAAAGTAAATAATTTAAGAGGTTTAAAAATAAATTCACACTTTAATAGAAGCAGACTTCCAAGCTTCTTTTCATCTCCTCTCTGCAGCACCCTAGAACAGTGATACAAATATAAAGAGAGAGAATACAGAGCAGGTCCTGGGCCTGACTCACTTGCAAACCAAAGGAGTCTGCTTGCAGGGACAGAGCCCTGTGGAATACATACAAAGGCTCCTGGATTTGCAGTCAGGCCCAAAGGAACCAAAACCTTGATATTCTGGAAAAAAAAAGGCAGGCTTTCAAAGCAGATCAGGCTCCTTTGACTGGGTTGGGGGAGGGAATTTGCAGTGCCTCCTCAGAGCTCTTTTACAGGGGATATATAGCACTGCTGTCTAATAGGAACCGCATCAGCTTTGCTGCTGCATTTATATGATTTCGTTATTATTTGGGTGCTGACTGGCACTTTCAAGCCCTGCATTCATTTCCAATATCCTTACTAGAATGCAACAGCACTGCAGGTACATCAACAAGGGGACTAGCAGCCCCTGCCCTTCCCAAGGCTCTGTGTGCCGCTGAAGGGGGCCAGGAGAGAAGTAGACACCTGGTTCCACTACTGTGGACCTCTGTCAAGCCTGGGACTCTCCAGGGCCTGGGTGCTGGCAGACCTCACCACAGTCCCCTTGCCTCTCAGACAGACTGTCCCTTCAGCAATTAAAAGACATTTCAGGAATGATGGGCTTGGAGATTATCCCTGTGTCCTAAAAAGAAGGAAGAGTCTTCCCTGATTCCACTATGCCCAGCATATTCTGAACCAAGGCACTAAGGCTAGACAATTGCATCTCCTTCCACCTACCAGTATGTGCCTGACTTTTCTGCACAGAAATGGGAAAAATAATTCCTAATACCAGGTAATAATGATCCATCACTTTTGGTATCTTCAAAATCTGTAGAATTTTACTTCCTATAGCATTTGAAAATTATTATTTGCTAATGGCTAGCTAAATATCTTTGATGCTAAACAGCTTTCCAGGGGTTTGTCAGTTAGCTCAGATCAGTCACCTTTCCTTGTGCGAGAGCAGTCACAGCTCACACAGTTTCAGACTGGAGGAGTCCCCAATTCAGCACTCACAGACTGGAGTAGGGAGCTGTGCAGAGGCAGAGTCCCAGCAAAGAGCCGCCTTTTAAGTAGGCAGAAATCAGGTGGTAATTTGTCTGTATCTTTCTCACTGCTGATCCCTCATTTCCTCCCTTGCCATCTGCCAAACTATGCTCTCCAATTACAGGTCAAATGTGACTTATTTTTGAGAAATCCTTTTCTTCTCTTTCATAGGAGCAGCAACAAGACTGGGAAGTTCTTTGGCATCTAAGCCAGAGTTGCCTGCAATGCCTTCTTGATGAAGTCAAGACTTTCTGTCAAGTGAACTTAAATATACCAACCTCACACAACAAAAAAAGTGAAGCCACCTTCCATCAAAGAGCAACAACGAGCAACTCCTGAGCATATTGTTCTTTAAAGCAGTTTCTATGCCCAAAACAACATCCCACTGTGATTGAGACAGTGTCAGATACTTCTAAGGCACAAAGGAACCATGTGCATATTATTATATACTGCCCAAAGATTTTGTGCTGAACCTCCTTGGGCAGTTCTGTATCAAAATATTCTCACTCCTCATCAATGACAGGAGCACATGGCTTCCTGAAAAGAATGCATTTCATACCTCACTACGTGAAGAGCTCTTATTATCTCTCAGTTCAGCATACAGGTATCCATTACGAACAACACTTTGCTCAAATGCTTCCTGCTTTCCCAAAGTCTTTCAAAAAATCCAGTGTGTGCTAGCAAGTGGCAGGGTCTGCAACACCAAACGCCTGGACTTTGTGATACAGGCCTGGTGGAGCAGATGGTCAGCGTTCAGACTGACCAAAAAAGGATCCTGTCAGCATCTCCTGCTGGGACTGCACAGGACACCAGCATTCCTTGGGCCCATGAAAACTGGCTCACAGCTGGCTGTGACAGGGAGAAAAAAACTCTCTTATGACCCCAGTTCCCTGAAAGTGTTTCTCCTTGAAGGAGACAAGGAAATCAGGCAACAGTGGGTGTGAGCTATGGCTGCCCCTCCTTGGGTGTGCTACAGGAGCAGAAGAGCTCAGCCCATGCTGCTGCATCACCTGTGGTGATGGCTGAAAACTGGGGATCTCCCAGGAGCTCATCGAGGCAAGAAAGAAGAGGGATTGGGAAAGACGTGCTTGGGATCCAGCACAGAGGCGAGATGGATGTGGATGTGGAAGCCTGGCACAGAGCACTGCAGTCATCTGCTGGGTGTGAGGGAAGAGGAGAATGCATGTGTCTCAGCATAGCTTCTGTTGAAATTACTCTCAGTCTGCCTCAGCGGCCACCGCTCCTCCACTGGGAGGAGGGAGAAGAGCTTCCCTTTGATAGAATTTCGTTTGTTCTCTTTTGCAATCACAGCAACAGGATGGAAGCAGATAATGTGCAATTTGTTTTAGTTCAGCTTTATCTTGTCAGTCCTAGCTATAACACTGCGGCAAGCAGCATTCTGAAGAATAAAGATGTGATGGTGCAGGGTGAGAATCAGCTATCCCTATTGATTACATCACGAGTCATCACTATAAATATTTGAAGGAGAGAAAGACCTTTGTTCTATCTAAACATATTCATGTAACAAAAAGTACAATTGAGAGTGAGTGAGAGATGGCTGTAACAGGACATGGATGCTAGAAAGCAAAGCATTTCAGCTGTTTACCTTTCACCCTATGTAACATCCATTAAATGGAGCATCTTGGGACTCACACCATGAGGAGAGAAACACAAAGGGCTCTGCAGGAGCCAGAGGCACATGAAGAAAGTATGTCCTGAAGGAAGCACTGTTCCTAATCACTATCAAGAAATTAAAGCACTTTCTACAGCTCCTTTTGGGGCCAAGAACTGCTGTGAAAATGACGATGCCTAGAATTTCTGTGTGCCTCTGTGCTGAGAGGAGGAAGGTGCTGACAGCCATTACAGACAGGAGAACACCAGGGCAGCACAGCACACCCTGCTCAGTATTCCAGGGTTGTCACTGTGCCAACACTGTTCTCACTGTGTTGGAAGCAGAGACCCGGGATATCTGGCAGTCCCTGGCCTGTCAGCTCTCAGGAAGGACCCTGCTCTTCTCCAGAATTCTGGGAGAAGGCAATGAATGTAGTCAGCACTGCCATTTAGCAGCTGAGGGCTCCCACCGGGTCTGCCAACGTGACATGTGCGGCCAGTGACTCCCCTCCCAGAGCTGGAACCTGTAGCCACAAACCCTCTTCCTCTCCTTGTCCACAGGAAACAACTCTGATTCATTCGTTCAGCTTGTATCGATCTGTTATTTTTATGAGAAATTAATTGTATGAAGCTTCTTCTCTGTTTAAACTTGAGGAGATACTGTTCAAGGACATGCTCTGACTTTTCTTTCTCTGACAGCTTTATCATGTAATAGCCACTCTGATGGTGGAGGTGCGCACAGACTACACGTGTTCCCATAAAAATTTTGGGATTTATGGTTATTCTAGCATTGTTGTGATTGTACCATGTGACCGAGCAGCCTAAAAGGCAGATGAGAACCGAAGGCAGATCAGTAAGCATGGACTAACCTTCTCTGTCTTCCACGCCCAGAAGGGAGAAGCCAGACTGGTATCTGCCTGTGAAAGCAGACAGCATAGAAGAGTAAAGCACAGCTCTACTGAAATTCAATCAAAAAATTATATTCAAACATCCCAGCTCTCCTGGGGAATGGCCACATCATATTTCCCTGTCTTCCTGTACCAAGCTGGAGGGATTGGTTTGAGCCTAAGGAGCCAAATGTGGGTCTTCCATCACCCGAGGCACATTCTGCCCATGACAATGTCCCTGGCACAAGCCGCGAAGTGCCCAGGCAAACAGTGATGGGGCTGCCCTTCAGTAGGACACAGTAAGAGCTCATTGCCCTCTAGGGCCTAAGCAAGCCCATCCCTGCCCCTGGCTCTCCTAAAACAGCGTCCAAGAAGCCCATGGGCTGTGCAATGAGCAGCTCTTGTTGCAAACAGCAAGCTCTGCTCATGGCGTGGCTTCACAGGATGGACACTGAGGGCTCTCCTATTTATCAGCACGTTTTAAAAGACTCACTCCACTGTGTGCAGCTTGGAGGAGTTTTGATCCAACTGTAAAGCAAAAGACAGTCCCCCTTAAAAGCAAAACTGAATTCCAAAGGAGAAAGCGTATTTTTGTTAATTCATTAGCCAGTGCCATTAACTACCACTAGTTAATGCTCACACATCAATACTAACTGGGATTTCAGATGATTTATAGATATGATTGCTTCTTTTCTTGTCAGCAGTTTAAAAAAAAACCCAGCCAGCCAGGAGTGAAATAGTTTATATGTTCTGCCAGGGATGGCTGGTTCCTGTTGGCATAGGTAAGTGAAGGTAATGAGGAAGAGTCATTGGTGATTGCAAAAACCAAGAACAGATGTTCCACATATTAAGGAGCTATTATGCTAAGTGTCATTCCAGTGACTTGTGGGAGTGGCACACACAAATGACTAAGATTAGCTGTTCCAACAAGGTCACTTCTGCTTTAATGTAATTAGTTATGCCAGTATTGATAATAACGAAAAAATACAACCTGGAAATGAAGCATCATTACCTCATCACAAGACTATCTCTTTAAGTTCAAGGTTCCTCAAAAATCCCAGTTGAGTCCAGTTCATACATAACACAAAATTTTGTTCCTTCCTTTTCTATGATGAAGGACAAAAGGGGATGTGTCTGTTGAACCCAAGATCCCAACAAGGAACCACAGGATTTCAGAAAAAAAAAACAATCGGCATTCCATCCTCCTGGGAAGCAGCAGAATGGCTGGAGATACCAAGAGATCCTGAACCAAAACAGCATCTAGGAGAAACAGCTCCATGTACTTAGTAATTGAAATTATACTGGCTTCAACTACCCTGACTATAACTTAGATAACTTCTCCTTGGGCTGCATCAGGCTGGACTTTGGTCCAGCAACTGAAAAATAAAATTTTATCAGGTTTGATGCTGTTTTTCTGGACTTGTCCTGATACGGGTGTCATGACAAGGGGCCATGCATTCCTGTATTTTTTCCTATGTAGATATTTTTAAGGCTGAACCAGAAGCCTGCTGATGGTATCAGAATCTGCAAGCTGTGCCAGCTGCCTGTGCTCCAGGGGCACATTGTTGTTGCTGTCACCAGGTCACTCTAGGAGATATAGGTGCAATGTCTCAACATCTGCAGCTGCAGCTCCACAGCTCTCTCCGCTCCTCAGCTTCTGCCTTGCTGTGGCACCTCAGGCAGCAAAGAACAAGGAGGCTCTGGCCATCCTGCCCTACTTTGCATAGGGCCAGTGGCCTTTGGGCTGCTCTGTCCTAAAAATGGGGGAGATGAAAGCCCAGGGCCTTCTGGCTGCAGTAGGAAGAGTCAGCCGCGTACCACGGCAGTCGAGGGGTCAGCAGTACCTCGCTGGGTACTGGGGTACTCACTGGGGATAAGGTAGTCCAACCCACAGGCAGGACCCACGGGGAGCCCCTGATGGAGCAGAACAGAGCCACCGTGAAGGAGTTGGGCCACCCAGGAGTGGGGCTCTGTGCCCAGATCCACCAGCCACCAGCCACCTGCTGCTGCTGGCCCCAATCTGCTGCTGGCTCCTACCCACAGTCCTGGGCAGGCACCTGCTGCTGCCAGCCCTGGGCTGCGAGAGCTCCTGGGCCAGGGAAGCCCCTGGGCCAGGGAAGCCCCTGGGCCCCGTCCCAACAGCAGTGGGGAGGCACAAGGGTGGCAGAGCCCTAGGCCCTCGGCCATGCCAGCCCCTGCCCACCTCGAGGGCCCCCACCGGCCACCCTGGCACCCCAGAGAAAATGCCACACATCTCTTCATTCCTGCTCAAGAAGTGCTACATAACTAAAGGAAAAAAACAAGATTTCTTAGCAAATGGCTCCTAAAATCAGCATGAAATTCATTGAAAAGCTTGCAACACATCCAAGTAATCTAACAACGTGTTCAAACAAACAGCTGTTTCCAGAAGCCCAGTTCCCACCCCACCCTCTCTACTCCACAGTGTGTCAAACCTCCACCAAATACTTCCCACCTGTTTGCGCTTCACAGGGACCAATCCTTGCTCATCCAAGTAACAAAGCTGTTTTCAATTTGAAAGCAAGAAATCAAAATTTAATTATTTTGTCCTTCAGAGCTTCACGCTATCTTTTATGAAAACTTTTTCAGATATGAAGAACTATCACTGGCTGACTCAAACAGGGAATAAATGACTGACAACTGAAAAAAAGGACAATAGTATTTGTCAGTCTAGTATTTTTCACTCTGAAGACAAAACACATTTTATCAACACCCTGAAATTATTTTGTCAACAAAATTCATTTTGTAGCATTACCTTCATCTGTCAAGCTGACAGAACATTCTTTTGAGTGTTTAAAAAAACATTTTGCTAACATAATTAATTTCTGCAAATTTAAATTTTGTCTGTTAATTTTATGTGTGGGAAGGTGTTATACAGGCACAGGGAGGTGTGAACAGGCACAAGAAGGTGTGAACAGCAGAGCTGTGAGCTCAGGCACAAGCAAGAGACCGTGGGTGCAAAACAGTTTACAGAGATTACACCAGCCTAGCACAAGCTGGAAAGAGGAGGTGAAACAAATAAACAGCTACACATAGACAAGAATCCTGCTTGAGTAAATCATGCTTTTACAAGTTACTTCATGTCACTGAAAACATTTCATGGAGCTTTATGTACAAGACTGAGCAGCAATTAGAGCACTCTGTGTCTGCACACACAAAACAAAGCATTATCGACCTAAATCAAATAGAATCTACAAGATGGTTATATCACTCCGTGACATGGACAACATGGAGGATGGACCAGTGTCCAGATGACAGCAATATATACAGGTAATGTCCTTTTATATATCTGATACATTAATGCCAGGAGCAAAGAAGTGCTGTGGTTCTATGCCATATGGGAGATTTTCAACAACATTTTTCCAAATGCCCCCTCTGACTTAGATACTGAATGTTCAAATATTTTCTACATTTCCTCTCAGAATCTCTTGACTGCCTTTCTACTTGAATTTAGATTTCTAATGGGTATGTAAATGAGCAATTTTCCCTGTGCCCATTTTGGGTTTTGATAAAAAGATCCACAAAAAGGTCAAATAACTTTTTCAAGGCCATGCATTCAATAAGCACCAGGAATCAAACCTAAGCTCCCTGCCTTGAAACACATGCCCCTACGCAACAATTCCAGGGAAAATTACTGCCAGAATTATATCTGCATGTGCTTGGATGAATAATGAATAATGAGGTAAAACCTGACCCACCCCTTCGCTGTCCTGTCTGTGCTGGGATTTTATAATCACTAACGCTCTTCTCCTCTCCCACTGTCATCTTCCTGCCCCTCTCCCACTGCCATCTTCTTATGAGCTCCCAATCGTTCCAAGGTTTTTAACAGTGACATGACTTCCATAGCTCCCTCTGGGCCCGTTTCTGACACTGAGTCATTAATTCATTCATCTGGTTTTTATATTTCTAAATAGAAATAGACATGATTGGTGTGGAAATCAATACTCATTCCTCTCAGTTCCCATCATTTTAGAATGCATTCTGCTTTTAATCTTAAGGTTTTCTTAATAGGAATTCATTTTGTGAAAAATTTGACACTTCATTATGGCAGCCCCACACTAATAGATTTAATAATTCATATCTGCATTGGTCACTTTTAACTGATATTACACATTCCATGGCTGCTCCATGACTCTATATTCTTGTGAGCCAGGAACAGCTTTGGCCTTCCCCAGCGATCTCCTATTGCATTACCAATGCCCAGGGACCACATCTGTCAAGACTGGAAATATGGCCCAGAAAAGAGCGAAGATATCCTTACACTGATCTTGAGAGCATTACAAGACTGTAGGTGACGAGTGAAACCCAATACACTGCTGCTAGAGCAAGACGTAACAGAGCCATCAACACAATCCAGCAATAAGCACCCAGACATTTTGGGAACAAAGCCTGTGCTGTTCCACAGCATCAGGGCTGTGACTTGTCCTTAGAGCCCTTAGAACTGTACCTCACGGCACAGCACAGGGCCAATGGTATCAGTAATCCTGGTACTAGCCTGTCACAGCAGAGGAGCAAATACAAGTTCTGAACAGGTTGTATTTCTGGCTGAGTTCATAAATTATTACTACCATTTAATTTACAAAACATTTTTGGCAGCTGACGACCTTTACAGCTTTACTGTTGGTGTGAGATCATGTTACCCGCATCTGAAACAGCAAGAAGCAGCTGTATGCAGCTGGTTGATGAGGGAGGCACAGAACAGGGATATCATCTCCATCCAAGCTGCAGCAGGGTCTCAGACATAATGCAAACCACCATCGTGGCACCCAGCCTGGACATGACCTCCCAGACTGACCCATCCAGGACGTGAACTGAGAAGGCCTAATGGCAGTGACTGGTCAGCACTCTTCAAATCATTTCCATCCAGAGCCTGGAGCTTCTGCTGCTGCTGCAGGGCACACACCAGGAGAACTCATAGGTTTTCTGATCACAGATCCACCTGGGTGGTGCACCCAGTTGTCCAGTCTGTGAGGCCAGAGCAACTGCAGTGTTAACACAACAAAGCCCAAGCTGACAGTGCTTGGGCACATACGGAAACTGCAGTGCCCTAGCACATGCTGAGACCACGTGCCATCGCAGCACTCAAATGGCAATGACCAGTGCTTTACCACACAAGGAGAAGCGCTTTCATCTTGTATGAGCTGTTTGGATACTGACTGTCAGGTAGACTTGACTTACAGGAGCAATTCAAAGCAGTCCCAGTGGTCCTCAAGAAATAAGGACACCCATGTAGGAGCAAGGACAAAAATGAGAGTGCTGGGTGTTCTTTGTACATCAGGAATAGCAATTCTACAAAGACAAACCATCACACGGGACTTTACAAGTTTTTCTTCAGCACCTCTGCATAATCTCTGCAACCTGGACAAGCAAAGAGACTCAATGGCTACAGAGGAACAAGATGGAGAGCTCTAAGGCTGCCAGGCACCCTGTCCTCTTGACAAAGAGATTCCTGATGCCAGGCAGAGTATTCAGTGGAATTTGGCAACAGGCATACCAAAACACAGATTCAAGACAAAAGGCAACAAGCACTAAGAGAAAATAGCTTGTCAGAAATCAAGTGCCAGTCTGCACTCTTACTGTACTGTGAAGACTCACCTGAGCCAGCTTCACTTCCATTACTGCCATGCAGGTGCCAGATGTGCTCACAATTCATCATGGACCCAGGTATGCAAAGGGTTTAGGTCTGTTACTAGGGCTGTGAAATATTCTCCACACTCACCTGGGATAGCCTAGCAGCATAACACATTTGCCCTGGCCAAACCAGCTATGCTAAAGCCTGCTCAGCACAAGCACCTGCAGCGTGCTGTGCAATTAGCCTGTGCTGCTGGGCCTGATGAAAACTCCTCCATGCCAGGCATGGCAGCATGGAGTGGGTTCAGAGACTGGAGCAGAGGCACTTGAATGCATAAAAGCAGCAGGAAACAATGAGACAACAGGCTGGAATGAGCTCCACAGTCCCCGTCTTTGAGATGAAACCCCATGCCTTTATAAGAGAAGCATCTTTTCCTGGCAGGCAGCCTAATTTTTGCACAGATCTCAGCACAACAGCTCCCAGTTTTACTCCTTGTAACTGTAGTGGGTTCTAGTTTACCCCTGAACTCTGTAATTTCTCTTAAAACCACCTGTCCTTTCCATTACCATCACATGCCTTGCAGCAGGGCTTCTAGCAGAAAAATCTGTATTGAAAATATGGAAGTTCACAAAATTGACTTCAAGCAGCCCAGACAACAAAGGCAGATGACATATTTGCTGCAAATTCCTAAGAGAGGTAACTACATTTCTTGCTTTTATGATAACAGGAAAACCTGAATGAGATATTAATAGGTCCTTTAATCATAATTACAGCAGCTGCCCTTCTCTTTTCCTGAAATGAATGAACACATTGGTAGTTGGCCCTCAAATCCTCCTTAGCTGAATTAAAATTGCTCTCTACTGGACTTCAGACTGAACAAAGCCTGTGTTTCCTTTTGCTGTTGCTGTAGTAAAAGCCTAATGATGAGGGCTGCTCCTCTTGGCATAGGAATTTGCTCTGCAGAAAAGGTTATAAACCAGTCCCCTGATCAGCTCACCCACAAAGAGAAAGCTGCATAAGATGAGCCAGACAGCCCTACTCCACTACTCTCACTCAGTCCTGAGGGGAATATACCGTAACCTAAGAGGTCTTTCCCAGCGTTTACTTTGGTGGCTTTGGAAGGGGTATATTTTTACCCTGAGCCACGAAGAATCTACTCCTGTCTGCAAGTATAATGGCAGAACTGCCTCTGTCCAACATGAGGGCAGCTTCTGGCATCTTCTCACAGAAGCCACTCTCACTACCTCCCCACTGCTAAAGCCTTGCCATGTAACCCCAACACTTACCTACAGGATGACACAGTCCACTCCGCCTATTCCTCTGCTCCTCCCGGCCCCTGCCCTCTCCACAGCAGGTCACGGAGGAGAACGTGGGACCCACCAGGTAAACAAAGGGGCTGAGAAGTGGATCACACACATTAAGTGCCTTTAACTGATATACACACCTCTGGCACTAGCTCCCTTGTCATCTAACTCCAGCAAGTATTTATTAATGAAACCCTCCAGATTGCTGATTCATTTGATTGTTAAAGCTTGTGGAACTCGTACCGTTATTATTCATTGTTATTAATGTTCACAGCTCAGCCTCTCTCTTTCCAATATGCACCACAGAGGAAATCGAAGGCTGAAGCCAATTGTTGCAGTAAATGAGTGATGGAGGTGCCGGAGGACAGGACAGAGCCCGTTGCTCTGGGACTGGGGCACGTTTTTGGGAGTACATCAATCTTCATGCACAGCAACTGCAAAATGAGCAGCTGTTTCAGGTGGGTTCTCTGGTCTGTGCACTGCTTCCTCAGCCAGGTCTCCAGGGAGAATCACCCTAACAAAGCTGTTGGCACAAGCCGGGTTCTGATCTACCTACTGAAACAGGTCTGAAGTCAGCAAGAGCATGGCTCCTGCTAGACAGATTCAACACAACGACCCAGACAGATGCTATAGGCAGGCCACGTGTACAACCTTGTGGAAAGCACATCTCCATAATGGCACATACTGAGGAAAAGCAGAGCTAGCTAACCTCTGGAAGTTCTCTCCACTCCTCTGCAACTGCTCATTCCTCACCCAAGGCCTAGGACAACACCAGCAGGGCATAGGTGATGGTACCTCAGAGCTCAGGAGTGCAACACCCCAATGGGCCATGCCAACAGCAAACAGCATGCTCCCTGCTTCGGCACGCTCCCTCTCCTTCCCTTCTCCAAGCCTCCTCCTCCACCTTTCCACAGCCTCTGTGCTACACGATGTTTGCCCATTCTTGCACCACATAGAAACTCCCCAGGCCAGGATGGTCCTGCTCCTGCCTGTCTGGTGGTTGGAATGCTTCTAAATCCTCAGAAGTATTCTCATGCCAGCTCACCAGAACAATGTATTTGTTCATATTATATTTTTGGAGTCTACAGAGCTGTCACATACCATGTTCAACCCATTATTCATCTCAAACAGAGAATTCTGCAAAGCAAGAGGAAATAAAAGAGAGTTTAATACAGCTTTACTAAAATGGAATTTGCCAAAGACTCACAGAAAAATGGATTTAATTAGGGCTGCTAATGGATAACAGTTTGTTCCTGTGATTTAAAGCAGAAGTTAGATAGTGTCTGTAATTTCAACATTTTTAAATTATATATAGGGGGTTATTTCTCATTTCTACCTTAATTATAAAAATCCATCTTTATGAATCACAATTTTGAGGCAAATAAAGCAAAGGCAGCAAAAATGATGTTTTACTTAATAAAACTTTTAAGAACTCACCAAAGAAGCAAAAGACACTTCAGCATGAATAAAACAGACTTAACATAGCAAATCATAGTTGCAGGCATTCCTCTGGATACTACTTAAAGACTAGGCTATCTATTAGAGTTGCAGGCATTAACTGGCCTAACATGCTCCAGCTAGTGATTCCAAATTCTAGAATTTTCTGCTACCCGTTCTCCCATTCTTAAATTGATTGCTGTCAGAATTTTTGACTTGCCTGCAAATTGTTTCTCCATATTAAAGGGAATAAAATGATAAAACCATGAGCCTCCTCTGCAGCCTTTGATTTTATTTAAAACTAACAAATGTTGCTTTTGTGAGATTCCTCCTGTCAGCTGGGTCTGACCATATAACCTAAGTAAATGAGTCCTAACATTGTAAAGCACTGATTAATTTAATTACAAATAGTCCAGATAACTGGTGAGCAAGCTGGGCCTAGCTGCTGTCACTGCTGCAGATTCTGCACCCACCATAATGCATTTTAATATTGCACCTCAGATCAGAATAGAATCAATGAGTGAAGTTCAAATGTGGCACATTTCCTGTTTCTCTGACAGCTTATTTCATGGATCACAGGGACCAAAGTACAGTTGCTTATTCAACAGAGGAAAGAATGAATCAATTTTCATTCTTTAACACACTGTGTGACCTATTCTCTGATGTTCTATCCTTTACAATGGCTCCAGTCTTTTCAAGACCTTCAGTTTTGTCAGATAGAGAAAATTTAAAATAATGACAAAATGCCCTGCCCTAGGTCTGCTTCCAGCTGACTGACTGCTCTCCTGGTAATAAGTCCAAATGAAAGCTATTATGTCACTCGGCTTGAATTAAACAGACAAACTATAATCCTAGACCGCTAAAAATGAGCCAATCTTCTGGAAGATTTCTGTGATCTTGCTCCAAGTTCCCCATGAAAGGTGCTGGACACCACAAAGATTCTGATCCTCATGTGCTTCACTTTCTTACCCTACTTCAGAACATGAAGGAATAACGTGACAGGACAGCTGCTGATCCCGCTCGCTGTGCTGGGAGCTCCTGTACCTGCCCAGCGCAGTGGGCTCAGCACAGGGCACTGAACAGAGGTGCAGGGCCCCCTCCCAACCCGCCATCCCACAGAGCCCTGCTGAGCGAGGATCTCACAGCTCTGCTGCTCTGCTCACCTGCCGGACTCCCTGAAGTTAGCAGATAATGTTACAGTTCTTCAGTACTGCTAGTTTGGGCAGAATTATCAAATTGATATGTGTAATTTTGCAATTTCAGTGTGAAATCTTTTTTTTTTCCACTTAGAAATATCCCAAGGTATTGTGGTTTTAAATCCCCTGTGTGCCTTGTGTCTGTCTTCTTTCATTATTAATCCCAGTTCACTGGTGATACTTGCATTGCTCCTGTCATTTATAACTTGGTTTCAGCTTGCACTTTCTTACTGTAATCATTTTTCAGATGGGGAAGATCAGAGTCTGCAAAGGAGAACAGAGGACAAGGGCGAGTGCTGCGGGCACCTCAGGCAGGTGTGGGGCACCACGCTGATACCCCAAAACCAAGGCAGTAGGGCTCCCTGCAGCTGTGCTGAGGGCAGTGTGCAGGAGCCTGGCACCAAGACAGAGGGGCTTTTGAAGTACCAGACAGATTGTGAACCAAACAGCACAGCCTGAAATAGAAACCCTGGAAAGGACACACTCAGAGGCCTCCACAGGCAAAGAGGATCTCTGCCTCTACTTTCTCAAATTCTCCTTCTTCTGCCTCATACTTTATGACTGACCCCATGAGATTTGCCTGGCCTTAAGACATAAAGGGAATAAATCAGACCTTATCAGAATATTACTCAGATGAAACACACATATCACAGCCAGCTTTATTTGCTTTCTTCTCTGCATATCCAGTAGTTCAAATACAGGGCTTTCAAAGCACTGGATTTAACAAATATCAGTACTTCAGGGCACATGGGCAGACAAATTGTTTTTTTCCAGTTCATAAGATGAATCTGGGAAGAGCATGGGTCACTAAATGGCTGCAACAAACGTTCTAGTGTTTAAGCAGGTCATGAGCTATATAGCAGGGGTTGCTGGTTTGATTCTTTGCCCCTGGTAGATTAATTTTCCTTTTTTATTTTCCTGCCTTTTGTGAAGGAAGTCCAGGGACCCATCACAGCTCAGGACTGCCCAGCACCAGCAACTGCTCCACTTGCTGCTTTGGTCTGGAAGCTAACAGGACACTCAGCTTGTGGGAGCTGGTGTTTGAACTGTGAGCTCTGCAGTATCTGCCACGCCTTTTCTCACCCAGCCAGGAGCTTTCTGCAGCTAAACAAAACACCTGAACTTCCCAATAGTTAGGTTTTAGCACAGTTCTGGAGGATGGTGATATGGGATGGAGGCTGAGCAGCCAGCAGCTATTAGACAGTCAGCTGCTGAACAAGTGGATTTGGATGAGATTCACCTGATCAGCTTCGGGTGCACAAATGAGAACTGTGCACGCAGAGCTGGGAACATGCTGCTATAGAGGTTACACACTGCACCCATCACCAGCACCCTTTTGTCCGCTGGCTATTGAAGACAACTGCCTACTATGCTCTGATGAAGTAATGTGTACAATGGAGCTCTAACAAGATCTTTTCCCTTCAAACAGCGTACAAATTAACAGTCAGCAGCATTTGAAAAATGGCCCTGATCCCTGTCCACATAGGGAGTTTGTTCCCAGTGCAAAGTGCCAGATTATGACAATGATACATACTTCAAGTGGGTGAAAACAAATGAATAATAACACCCTGACAGTACTGCTGTTCCTGAGTGCTTAGGAGCTAGGTAAAACTGACAGTGCAGGATAAATATGGCACTGAGATGAGATGCTGCAGTGTATGACTGGTCAGGGGAATCCAGACTCATTGGCCTTTACAGATGGGTTAATTCTAAAGGCTGCATTGGATCCTGAGCAATAGTTGCCCTCTGAGCAAATAGGAAAGGCTCAGCCTGTGGGAGGACTGAGACACAGGTGCTAGTCCCGCTTGTGAAGGAAGCATCGGATGGTCCTAGAAACAAAGGATGTGAGTTTGCCTGTTGTCCCTGCAGCCCCAAGTGTAGGATAACCCCCCCTGCCTACCCCCTGAGGGTCCAGCCAACAACTCACCTAACAACGCAGTGAGGAAAGTGGGACTGTCCGCAGCCAGAGGCATCCTCAGCACCCATCGACTGTGCACTAGCTTGTTTTCATAGCATAGGCATCACGAGTGGCCAGGGAAAGTATCTGCCATCAGGCTGACAGAAGAAGGGGAGTGTGACCCCTGAATCGCACGTGGCTCTTTACCTGGAGTGCTGTGGAGCCCAGATATGCTCAGGGGTTTCAACAGGCTCCAGAGACACTCCTTGAACACAACCCCCACCTGCTAGTTCAGTGCAATGGACAGACACAACCACTGCTCCAGAGGGACTACAATCAAGATCTGAAGCAATCCTCACCCTGTCTTCTACAGGCTATTCACAAGCACCTGCTAATGGCTGAGGACAAAGAGAGGCCCCCATGCCTCACCAAGCTCTATCTTGGATTGCTTCCATGGTGGTGCTGGAAGTCCCTCCATGGCTTGTCACCACCAGCCCCTAGCAGTGGCACTCCTCAGGCTCAGCTGAGGATCCCTGGCCATGGGGGTCCCTGTGTCTCAGTTAGCTCTGTCTGTCCCCCTGCAGTGCTGAGGTATGTCCTCTACACTTGCAGCACCAGGTGGGCTGTGTCCATCAAGGAAGGCTTGTAAGCCCTGTAAGGCAATCCATCTACGTCC